>NC_133660.1:245571425-245667996 GCF_037893015.1 Macrotis lagotis
ATCTACACTGGACTTCTCCCCTCCTTTTTCTCAGATTAGATGGACCTTTACTGAAGTTCCACTATGATATCTTGAGTTGAGAACTTGTTTCACTCTTTTTTGGTGGGATCTCTAGCTTTAGGGTCTGCGTGGAGTTTTCATTTAAAGTTGCTTTGGTAAAACCTTCAAGAGCTTCCTAGCTTTACATTGCCAACTTGGCTCCACCACATGTGGCACCAACAGACTTTTACAATTATCAAGATGTGAAGTGATGAAGACCTGCATTACAGAAATGATAGAGAAACAGAGAAGAGAAGGGAGAAAACTTGACAGATGTTGCCTAGGTGAAATTTATAGACATTGACAACAGCTTGGATATGGAGAGTGGAGAGAGTAAGAGATATTGAGAAATTCAGGATTATTTGTACCTTGTGAATCTGAGGGACTGAGGAACCATGAAAGGATTATCCTTTGGTTGTTGTCTTTCTTTCTCAAAGAGGACCAAAATGACATTACTAAGTTAGAATCAAGTCATTGTGTGTCTGGCTGTGACTGAAGAGACCAATATGAGCTCAGTAGACAGTACTACAGGTCAGGCACAAATAGACCATGAGAATATTTGGGGTGGATTCTCTAAGTTTGTACAACTTGCATTTATTTTTGAGCTGCTTCAATTCTGTTGTGCTAATGGAGCATGGCACCTTCTCTGATGGTATCCCATGGTGGGCAGTCCTATACCAGTGTCCCCCAAGTTGCACATCAATTCCAAAGTTCTTAAGAGAGACCTCAAGAGTATCCTTGTCTGTTCTCCAATGTGAGTACTTGCCCTGTGCGAGTTCTATATAAAATAGTCTTTTTATTTAGCAAGCATATATTTGGACATAAAACAATGTAGCCAGCCCATTGGAGCAGTATTCTCTACAATAAATTTTGAATTCTTGGTGGTTTAGTTTGACAAGGGAACTCAGTGTCTGTTATCTTATCCTGCCTGGGAATTTTCAGAATCTTCCCAAGACAATGCAAATCAAAGTGATTCAGTTTCCTGTCAAGGTACTTATAGACTGTCCAGATTTCATAGTCATACGACAATGAAGTTGGCCCGAAGGGTCTGTAGACCTTCAGTTTGATCAGTCTAATATCTGTTCTCTCCCACACTTTCCTATGGAGATTCTCAAACACTGTGTTAGCTCTGGCAATGTGTTGGTCAGTCTCTTTATCAATGTATACATCCCTGGAAAGTATATTGCCAAGGGAAGTGAACTTATCTACCATATTCACTTCTCTGTTTCCTGCAACTGAAGGTTCTACATATGGGTGCATAGTTTTGACTGATGGAGCACCTGTGTTTTCTTGATGTTAGGCTAAAATTATTTCAAGGATCAGAGAACTGATTTGTACTTTGTTGCATTAAAGCTTCAGAGGCTATATTAAATGAATAATCTGCAAATAAAAAATCATGCACTAATAGTCATTCCATTTTAACTTTTGTAGTTTTTTCAAGTTGAAGAATTTACCATCAGTGAAGTTGCTGATTTTGATACTGTTTGTCCTCTGAAGGTATTTGATAATATGACTGAAAGCATAATATTCAATAGCAGGGGAGCAAGGACAAAGCCTTGTGTCACTACATTGGTGACTGGGAAAGTGGGAAGGCATTGTCCATTATCCAGAACCTAGGCAAGCGAACCATTGTGAAACCAACATACAATGCTCTTGGACTTCTCTGGACAATCAAATTTTGATTATATTTTCCATAATCCTTTATGAATGATTTCTTATATTTCTCCTGGAATTTTCAGGCAGCAAACACCATATCAACTGTTTCACACTCCTTTCTGAAATCATATTGCCTCTCAGGTAGATCATCAACTTTCAGGTGAGGGACCAGCCTATTAAGGAGGATTCTGGCAAGAATCTTTCCAGCAATGACTGAAGAGAGATTTCTCTTCTTTTGTCCTTAGGATAATCTATTCCATTTGCTTTTATAGAGATGGGTAGGGGAGGGGTCTTGAACTCTTGGGGGATAACCTCTTAATGTTATATATATCCTGAAAAATTTCAGTTAATGTTTGATTCCTCCTCTCACCTTGTAAATTTCATATGGAATCAAATCAGCATCAGTGCTTTGCCACCTGAAAGTTGCTTAATGGCATTCAAAACTATTTTTTTTTCAGTTGGAACTTCAGCTATGGAGGGTTTGACTTCAGCCTGAGGTAAATGGTCAGTGACTTCAGCACTGATTAAGAACACTATGGAATTGTTTAGGCCATTTCTTTAGAATCATGTCCTTATCAGTAATCAATCATCTGCATGAATATTTGAGAAGCACCTTAAATAGCCATAAATAGCCATCAGAGACCCTTCAAAGGGCTTTGGATTGTTACTATCAGCATAAATCTGAATTTCATCTGCCTTCCTAGTGAGCCAAGCAAACATCATGAATCTCTCTAAATTTCACTTGAACTTTACTTTTGATGGAGTATAATCCTGCCTTCTTTGAGATGAATGAACTATCTTGCTGATAAATCCTGTGGAGTACTTGTTTTTCATTTAGTATCTTTTCCCCATCATTTTCACTAAACCAATCTTGATGTGAGTATTCTGACCCAGATGAGCAAATGCAATGCTGTGCACCAAATCTCTGAAAACTGCCCACTCCTTTTTATTCCTCTGTTGTCAACTGTGTCTTCACTCAACTTTCCCAGTAAGTTAGCAACACATTGTTCCCACCCAGAGAAACATTCTAATCTGTTGATATTAATTCTTTTGATAGTCATTTTGCTTTAGGGCAGCTGCTTTTGTAGAATGTGAATATTTAGCTTGGAGAGGATAAGTATGTGATCTTTAATAGGGAAGGTACAAGCAATAGAGGGATTAGGGAGAAGGATAATGAGTTCTATTTTGGACACATTGAATTTAAGATATCTATTGGACATAAGGCTCTAGAAGTCTGGAAGGCAGCTAGAGAGGGGAGATTGAAGATCAGGAAAGAGATTGGAGAAAGTATGTTTGACTGCTAATCAAGATATAAAGATGATAATTAAATTCATGGAAATGTATGAGATTACTGAGAAATAGAGAGAGAGAGAGTAGAGAGAAAAGAGAAGAGGTCCTAGGACAGAATCCTGAGGGACACCTATGATTAGAGGGAGCTATCTGGAGGAGGACCTAGCAAAGATGACTGAAAGGAAAAAAGTCAAGTAGGAGGAAAACCGGGAGAGAGAGAGCTATATCCAGAAAATATAGAAAGAAGAGATTCTCAAGGGAAAAAAAGAATCATCAGCAGTCTCAAATATCACAGGGAGTTCAAGAAGAATGAGGATTGAGAATAGATCCTTGAATTTGACAACTAAGAGATCATTAGTAACTTCAGAGAGAGCAGTTTCAGTGAGATAATATGGTTGGAAGTCAGATTGAAAGAGATTAAGAAAAGATTGAAAAAGAAGGAATGTCCTATAGATGGTTTTTTGAGGGAGTTTGACTACAAAAAGCAGAAGGGATAATAGGATGATAGTAGAGATAGAAGAAAATGAGCCAATAGAAAGGGAGAGAGATTAAAAATAAGTGGAAGTGGAATGAAGGGGTGGCAATCTATTGAAGGAGATGGGATAGAGTAGGATGGTTTGAACAGGCCATTTCATCATAGGAAAGAGAAGTGAAAGAAGAGAAAATTGCAGAAGGCATGAGTGATAGGAGATAAAAAGAGGGGGGGGAAAGGGCAACTCAAAGAAAATTTTTTCTATAAAATAGGGACAAAATTCTCAGCTGAGAAATGGCAGTAGAGCAAGTTATAGGAGTTTTGAGGAGAGATGAAAAGGTCTGAAAAAGTTTCTGTGGAAAGTGATACAGTGAGAAGGTAAGGGAAATATAGTGAAACTGCTTAGCAGCTATGAAGGCCTACTTGAAGTTATTCATTTGTATGTCTGATTCTCCATGATCCCAAGTCCCACAGTACACTAGGTCCTTGTATCCATCTTCCACTATCTCTCAAAATCTCTCCAAGTATATGTTTATTGTTTCTGAAATATTATCTCATCCCCTGTCATTCCCTTGTCTTCTTGCCTTCAATCTTTCACAACATCTGAGTCCTTTCCAATGTTTCTAGGTTTCTCCTTGTGTAGCCAAAGTATTTAAGCTTCAGCTTTATTATTTGACCTCACGATGAATAACATAAATTAATTTAAGTATTGACTGATTTGATGTCTTTGCTGTCCAAATAACTCTTAAAAGTTTTCTCCAAAATCACAATTTGAAAGCAGTAATTCTGTGACCCTAAGTTTTTCTTATACTCTAACACTTCAATCATACATTGTTACTGCAAAACCATAGCTTTGAGGTGATGTAGTATAAATTTGTAGTGGAGTCAATTGGAATAATTGTGTACATGTCGACTGTTGTTCAACAGAACTTCTTTAGGAGTAAAAATTAATGGAGGGAGCAGTCCAAGGCTGAAACTTGACTGGAAGTTATCTGCTTTTTGATAAAGGAGGTGAGGAATTCAAGAAAGGAGTATAAAGTTGAATTATTTCACCAAGAACTTCAAATGAATTATTTGGAAAAGATAATGTCAAATTTTAATTATCTTATGGTTCTCTACTTCAGGACTACAGATTTCTGTTTTTCGGACCTTGGAAAGCAACTATCTATATGTTACTTCCTTAGACCAGTTGTACAGAACAGTCAGTTAGCAAAAATCTGGCTAATTGATTTGTTATTGACAGGCTATTACTTTGTTGGTGAACAAGTCTTCTGACTGCTTTTCTGTAGTCTCCTCTTTACCTACTTCTTGTCTCATATTGTGTTGGACAACTACAGTTGAAACTGCTGATGGATTCTGTCATTTTATTCTTTATCTTCTACCTATTTTTTTTTAACTCCAGGTGATTGATCTCTGTTAGGCATCTAGGATTAGGTGGGATAGAGGCAGTCTTTGGCTATAGGTTCAGTTGACTTAGGCTTAATAACTTACTACATAGACTATTGTACCAGAGGACACAGATGATTGATATATACACTCTTGGAAAATACACCATGTCCTGTGCATACTGAAAAAAATTCTTTGATGCCACTTAAGTAATTTAAATAATGGGAGAAGGGAATTAATCTAAAGATTTTTGTGCCATTGACAAGCATCTCAAGCTATAGTCTTTGGCATAATAAAGTGTACTTACTTAACTGCTGAGACAGCTTTAGACATTTTAGTACTGAATGTCTCTTTTTTCATTAATCTCATTCTCTTCTATCCATGCTGTGTACTCCATGGCTGGCACATTCCAGATCATTAAAGTTTCTCTTTGCCTTGCCTCCTAAAGTAGCAAAGACTACACCCATTTCTAATGCAGTCTTTTTTTTATTGCTTTTCCCCTGTTCTTTCTATCTTTCTGTATTTCTGTCTTCCTTCCCCGTTTCCCTTTTCCCTTTTTCCCTTGCCCTAGCCCTTGCCCTTTCCCCTTCCCATTCTCCTAGCCTTCCCACCATTCCTTAGTTTCAGCTGAGTGCTGGCTATTCACAACTGAAGAGAAGTAGGAAGTGAGAGGATTAACTGAAGTTGGGGGTAATAAATTGGTCTGTTACTTCTTTCCAATGATTTACACTTTGATCCAAATTGGAAGCATACACAGAAATTGAAGTAAGATATTTCGTGTGTGTGTGTGTGTGTGTGTGTGTGTGTGTGTGTGTGTTTGGTTGCTTGAGATGAGCAGAAAATTAATAAGAAGGCATTTTTTATGCTTTTGCATGCACATACACACATGAAGATATGATATATGAAAGGAAAAGGGGAAATTCCATTTATTTTTAATTTTGATTTCACCTACATGGATCTGCCTATGTTTGAGTTTTCTGTGTCTTTCTCACTGATGTTATTGTTTGGAATGAAGAAAAAGAAAATAAAATTAAGAAAAATGAATAGTTTTTTGTTTGGAAAAATCTAGGTCTGCATACTTCATGGTTTAAACTTCATGCTGTAGGTTTGATGGCTCTACATGATAATTTTTAAAAGGGAAACAGTGAGAGGGAATAGACCTGAACCAGCCCAACACAAATGACAGAGCCCTGTTTGAAAAATATGATGTCTCTTTCCTAGCTTGTATGCTTCCCCTGTTGGAGCAGAGGGTGGGGAATAACAAATGTATGAGGCACACAAACTTTTTAATTGGAAAACAGATTCTGATTTTCATGTTTGTTTTCTGGTAAGATCAGTGGTATGGAAGTTGTCATCGAAAAGAACTGATTTTATACTCCTGTAAACAAATTCATTTTTCTTCCCAGTGACTTTAATTAAACTTATGTTGTAAATAATAGCAGCAGGAGGGGCCAGAGTTAAGAAAACAGATTCATTGCCACACCTGTTGTACTAATTCTTTTTCTTTTTACTAGATGAGGGAGAGGGTATATAGAGAAAATGGACTAGGAAAGAAAAAATAAAAGATCATGTTGAGCCTTTTCCTTTTCTCAAATTGTTTTGGCTTTCTCTAACTCCCCTACCCCCCCACCCCCTGCCAGCACATTCATTTTATCTTTTTGTGAGTATTCCTCCTATCCAGAAGTCAAATCCAGCTAGCCTATTAGATAAGGCTTCTATTACCTTGCAAGAGTTTTGCCTCAGTAATAAGAGTGGAAATGAGTTCTGTTCTCTTAAAAGGATTCAAGCCCTCCTGAGGCATGGCATGTAGGATCCAGAATCATTAGGCTCCATTAGACTACAAGTATCTCCTTTCTGACAGCTCATTTCACAAGCACGAACTTTAACATCTAGGCAGTGGAGTTAGGTCCATCAACATGCCACTTTGTCATGTACCTGACTTGAGGTGAATTCCATTTCCATTGGAAATAAATATCCCCAGGAAATGATTAGAACTTGTCTAATAGCTCTGGTTAGCATGAGGTTACCAAGACTATTTATACCAATTCTGTTTTTTCCAATCCATGTATTTCCAAGATGGAAATGCCATTCACCATAAAAAACTATCAACATTCAAGATAGTAAAAATTTGAAAGCATTCCTTCTCTCTTCCTACTTCCCCCTCAACATTCACAAGACTGAATAATGGAGAAAAATAATGACATTTGCTAATCAGCGGTTTTCAGATGTTCTTGTTTTCAACAAAGCATGTTGATATTTATTGTTATAGTCATTTCTGTCTCTTTTTTATCTCATTAGTAGTTTTCTTGATAATGATACTGGAATGCTTTGCCATTTCCTTTTCCTGATTATTTTACAGATGAGAAAAGTGAGGCATATAGTGGTGAGTGACTTTTCCAGGATCATGCAGCTAGTAATGTCTGAGAATGGATTTACATTCAAGTCTTCCTGACTCTAGGCCCAGTATTCTCATTTGCTATTTTTAATAATCCTGCAACAAATGAATTTTAGTTCCTATATTACAGTAAAGATTACTAAGAGAGATTAACTGAATTTACCAAGATCACAGAGTCAGCAATCAAATTGGAAGTAGGCCTCAGGTTCCCTCTTAAATTCTCTATTCTTTACTGAGCTTAGTATAATGAAAAATGGATATGGAGTCAGAGGACCTGGCTTCAAGTTCTGACTCAACTACTTATTACTTGAGGATCTTAGGGAAATTACTTTGTCTTTAGGGGCCTCAGTTTTATCCTCTATAAAATGGAAGAGGAATTGGACTATATACATTCTAAGGTCTTAATCTGAAGTTACACATCTACTTCAATATTCTTTCTATTATGTTAGATTGTTCTAGGTTACCTGTCAATTACAGAAGAGTTATTCTTGGTCCTAAATGGATTTTAGGATTTTGAGGATTGCCTTGTTTCCATTAGAGAGGTTATTACTTCTTGTGTTACAAAGAGAAAGATGAGGAAAAGATCAAAAAGACAAAAAAAGTCCTTGAAAGAATTATGTAAATGAATCAGTCATGTGGATTAAACATTCTTCCACATACTTGGACATTTGGAGTTTTATTGAACTTCTGAAATTGAAGAAGCCTCCAGTTAGGTCATGGGAAAGAGCAGAACCATGAATTAGTGGCTTTCTTGGAAGTCCTGGATATACATGTTTATATTATTAATAGTACAGCATTAGATCAAGAGGAGGGCAGCAAAGTGACACAGTAGATAGGGAACTGGGCTTAGAGTTGGGAAGTCCTGAGTTCAAATCCAGAAGATATTTACTGACCTTGTTACCCTGAGCCTTAACCTTGTTTACTTGATTTTCTTAACTATAGAAGGATCTGGAGAAGGAAAGGTTTAGCCATTCTAGGATCTTTGCCAAGAAAATCCCAAATAGGGTCATATCTGAGACAACTGAAGTAATCAAATACCAACAAAATGGAAAAGAAGGATAGTTTGATAATGTAACTTTCATTAATCCAACAAGTCTTTATTAAATGCCAAGCACTGAATTCTGTTTGGAAATAAAAAGACAAAAATGAAGACTTTCTTGACATCAAGGTGCTTATATTCTATTGGAGGAATAATAATAATAATAATAACCTTTATACAGAGAAGTAAATAGAAGACACATACTAAGAAAACACAAATTGATTTGTGAAGACGACATAAGCAACTGAAGTGAACAAGTCAACTTTCATGTAGGAGAGTAGCACCTGAACTGAGACTTGTAAAGAGCTAGAATATAAAAAGGTACTGAGGTGGCCAGAAAGATCAAAACACACACTCAGAAGAAGCTAACAAAGTCAAAGTTCCTATATCTAGAGTCCCTAAGCAAAATTTAAATTGGTCTCAGGTCATGAAAGAACTCAAAAAGAATTTCAAAAATCAAGAAAAATTGAGTAGAGAAATGAAAGTGAAGCAAGAAAAGCATGGAAAAACAAGTCAATAGCTTGGTAAAGAAGAAACAAACAAAAAAATCAGAAGAAAATAGCACTTAAAAACAGTCTATAGACAGAGGAGCCAAGATGGTGGAATAAAGAGAGAGACTCCTTTGAGCTCTCCCCCAAACCTTTAAATAATGATTTTAGCCAAATTCTAGAATGGCAGAGCCCACAAAAAGACAGAATTAGGGGAAGCTAGGTGGAACAGTGGATAGAGCACCAGCCCTGCAGTCAGGAGGACCTGAGTTCAAATTCGGCCCGAGACACTTAATAATTACCTAGTTGTATGGCCTTGGGCAAGCCATTTAACCCCATTGCCCTACAAAAACCTTAATAAAAGACAGAATAAAGCAATTTTCCAACCCATGACAACTTGGAAGATCTGAAGGAAGGGTCTGTCACACTGGAGTTAGAAAGAGCCCACAGCATGGCCCAGGCCATGCCAGAGAGAACTGGCTCCAGCCATCCAGGAACAGATAAAGGGATGCCTGGGCTTCTGGGGTCACCTAGGTTCCTGAGGGTGCCTGGGTCCATGGAAATAATGGCAGTTTCCAGTCCCCACAGCCTAGGGATTGTCAAGGATAGCTTGGAGAGTGAGCAGGAAAACTCTGCCACACCAGAGTGAGAGTGGAGCCCTGGCCAGTGCAGACCTCGGTACAACCCTGGCCCCCAGGAACCAGGAGCAGACCTGGGGAACCACCCAACAGGGGGCTGCCTAACAGGGATCCACCTGGCAGCTGCTTCCAGAGTGCTCTGCCCACCAATGGTAAGGGGTCAGGGGTGGGGGGGTGAGATCACAGAGGTCTCTGCTATCCTTGAGGATATGCTTTGCCCATACTGAGATCTAGGTCACTGTCTGGACCCCAGTCTCAGGAAAGGAAACCTTCTCATTGTTCCAGAACAGAAAAAGGTGTTTGTGGTCATCCACAGATCAGAGCACAGGAGAAGAGTAGTCATAGTCTCTCATTCTTGGAGAAATTGAGAACTTGGAGGTCCCTGGGGGTATCCCCAGTTGCAAAAGCCCTCAAAAGTTTGTATGTGTGTCCTCTTCGCTGGATGCAGGTGCTCCACCTTAACAAAGAGTTAAAATCAAGTCATACACTGGAGAAATGAATGAGCAAACAACAGAAGAAAAATAATCCAAACATAGACAATTACTTTGGTCTTATGGAGAATCAAAATCCACCCTCAGAAGATGACAAAGTCAAAGCTTCTGAATCCAAAGCCTCCAAGAAAAATATAAATTGGTCTCAGGCTATGGAAGAACTCAAAAAAGATTTTGAAAATCAAGGAAGGGAATTACAGGTAAAATTGGGAAAGAGAAATGAGAGTGATGTGGGGAAAATCATGAAAATCAAGTCAGCAGCTTGGTAAAGGAGATAGGAGAAAAAAAGATTGAAGAAAATAACATTTTAAAAAACAGTTTGGGTCAAATGGAATAAGTAGTCCACAAGGCCAATGAGGAAAAGAATATCTTAAAAAAACAGAATTGGCCAAATGGAAAAGGAGATACAAAAGCTCTCTGAAGAAAATAATTCCTTCAATTGTGGAATGGAGCTAAGGAAATCTGTTGACTTTGTGAGAAATCAAGAAATACTAAAACTAAAACAAAACTAAAAGACTGAAAACCAGAAGAATACGTGGACCTGGAGAAGAGATCCAGGAGAGATGATTTAAAAATTATTGGACTAAAATTCATGACCAAGGGGCAACTAGGTGATGTAGTGGATAGAATACTGGCCCTGTAGTCAAAAGGACCTGAGTTCAAATTTGACCTCAGATATTAATTGCTTAACTGTGACTCTGGACAAGTCACTTAAACCCATTGCTTTGCAAAAACAAAAAATAAAAAGTCATGACCAAAAAAAAGAACTAACACATCATTATTCTAGAAATTATCCAGGAAAACTGCCCTGATATCCTCACAGCAGAGGGTAATGGAGAAACTGAAAGAATCGACTGATCACTTACTGAAAGAGATCCCAAACTGAAAACTCCCATATCATAGCCAAATTTCAGAATTCCTAAGTCAAGGAGAAAATATTGTAAGCAGCCAGAAGGAAACAATTCAAATGTCATGGATCTACAGACAGGATAACACAAGATTTAGCAACTTCTACCTTAAGAGATAATAGGACTAAGAATATTCTATTCCAGAAGGGAAAAGAGATTGGTTTACAATTGAGAATAAATTATCCAGCAAATCTGAACATTTACTTTCAGGGGAAAAGATGGACATTCAGTGAAATAGGGGACTTTCAAACTTTCCTGATGAAATGGTTAGAATTGAATGAAATTTTGTCTTTATGGGAAATGATGAACAGGATGATCTCAGTAAAAGAACTTACAAGATCAGATGCTATGGGAAATGTTCCTTATTCAAAGTAATAGCAATACTGCAGGATGATTAGCTGTGAATGACCTACCTTTTCTCAGCAATGCTGTGACCCAAGAGAACATTGAAAGATTTATGATAAAGAATGCTATTCATCCCAAAGACAGAGCTGATGGTATCTTAAATATATACTGAAGCATTATTTTTAACTTATTTTTTTCTTAAGATATCTCTTTTTTTAGGAGGGGGAGGGTTTACACTTGCTTTTACAGCATGACTACTGTAGTAATGTTTTTCATGGCTACACATTTTTAACTTATACCAAGTTAACTTGCTTTCTCAATGAGGGAGAGTGAAGTGCAAAGAAGGGAGAAAATTTGGAACTCAAGGGTTTAGAATTAAATGTTATTATTTTTGGCAAGGTAGCGGGGTTAAGTGACTTACCTAAGGTCACACAGCTGGGTAATCATTAAAAGTGAGGCTGGATTTGAACTCAGGTCCTCCTGACTCCAGGGCTGGTGCTTTATTCACTGCACCACCTATCTGTCCTGGAAATTAATGTTGAAACATTTTTGCTTGTATCAGGGGGGAAATTTAAAATTAAATTATTGAAAAAAAGACAGACCAGATCAAATGGTAAAAAAGGTTAAAAAAGTTAATGAGGAGAATACCTTAAAAAGCAGAATTGGTCAAATGGAAAAAGAGACACAAAAATTCACTGAAGAAAAAAATCTCTTTTAAAAATAGAGTTAATCAAATGGAAAAAATGGAGGTACAAAAGCTCACTGGATAAAAATATTTCTTTAAAAATTAGATGTGAGCAAATGGAAGCTAATGATTTTATAAGAAATTGAGAAATACCAAAACCAAAGAACGAAAAAATAAAGCCACTAAAAGACAGTTGAAATATCTCACTGAAAAACCAAATGGCCTGGAAAATAAATTCATGAGAGATAATGAAAAAATATTAGCCACAAACAAATAAAGAGCCTTGATATTATCTTTCAAGAATTTATCAAGGAAAACTTCCCTGATATTCTAGAAGTAGAGGGTAAAATAGAAATGGAAAGAATCTGCCAATTGTTTTCTGAAAGAGGTCCTAAAATGAATACTCCCAGAAATAATATAACCAATTTTAAGAGCCACATTCAGATTAATAAAAGATTTAGCAGCTTCTGATTTAAAAGATCAGAGTACTTGGAATATGGTATTCCGGAAGACAAAAAGCTTGGCTTAACATCAAGTGTTATTCAGCATAATCTTTCCTGGGAAAAGATGGACATTCAATGAAATTGGGAACCTTCAAACTTTTCCTAAAAGACCAGAGTTGAATAGAAAATGTGATCTTCAAATACAAACTTTATGAAAAGTATAAAAAGGGAAATAGGAAAGGGAAATCATTAGGGTCTTATGTTGCCATTCTCACACAGGATATTGATATTGGTAACCTAAAAGAACTTTGGCATCAAGGAGGAGTCTATATAAGACTGAAGGCACAGGTGTAACTTGAATATGAAGGGATGATATCTAAAAAATAAAATTAAGAGGCGAGAAAGGAATGTATTAGGAGAAAGACTATATTAAGAGAAAGGGAAATAGAGAGGTAGAATAATAAAGAAGCAAGAAAAAAACTTTTACAGTGGAGGAAAAGAGAGGGAGGAAGGTGAGGGAAAGTGAGTGAATTTTACTCTCATCAGATTTGGTTCAAAGAGGGAATAAAATACACACTCAATTGAGATAGAAATGTTTCTTTTCCTAAAGGAAAGTAAGAGGAGAAGGGAATAAGATATGAGGGGGTGAAAAAAAAGCGGGTACGTTGAGGGAAGTGTAGTCAGAAAAAAATGCCTTTGAAGAGGGCCAGGGTGAAAGGAGAGATAACAGAATACATAGGAAAGTGGGTAGGAATTGGATGGATGGAAATTGTTAGCAATAGTAATTGTATAAAAGATTTTAGTCAAATTTATAAAACTGTGAACCATTCCCCAATTGATGAATGATCAAAAGATATGAACAGTTTTTACATAATCAAAACTATCTATAAGTCTTATAAAAATATATTGTTACTCAATATTGATTGGAGTGATGCAAATCTGATACTACCTCATATCTATTAGATTGTTAATAGGACAGAGGAGAAAAACAAACAAATATTAGAGAAGATGTGGAAAAAATGGGACATTGATGCATTGTAGAGATGTTACTTGATTCACCCACTCTATAGAGAAATTTGGAACTATATACCCAAAGGACTATTTGACTACACATACCTTTTAAATTAGAATCTGTCCCCAAAGAGATTTTTATACAAGGGAAAGGATTTATAGATACAAAAGTTTTTATAGCAACTCTTTTCTAGTAGCAAATAATTGGAAATTTAGGGTGCCCAATAATTGGGGATTGACTGAGTAAATTATGGTATGTGATTGTGATACAAGAGTATTTTGCTCTAAGAAATGATGGGCAGAATGCTCTCAGAAAAATCTGGAATGACTTACATGATTTATGGAAAGTGAACTGTGTTATGTACAATGTAACAGCAATATTGTAAGAAGATTAGTCCAAGACAACTCTGAAGGACTTATGATGAAAAGTGTTATCAATCCTCAGAGAAAGAGCTGGTGGTATGTGAAAATAGATTGAAGTATACTTTTTAAAACATTTTTTACTTTTGTGGAGAGATTTTTTTGTCTATATTTTCTTTCACCACATGACTAGTATGGCAATAATTTTCATGACTACACATTTATAACCTATAGCAAATTGTTAATCTTTTTAATTGGGGGGGCAAGCATGGAAAGAGAGGAAGGGAGAAAATCAGGATGTTCAAATGAATGTTAACAATTGTTTTATAGGTAACTGGGGGAAAATAAAATGCTAAATAAACTTGAAAAAAAAGATCCCCTATTTGGTCTTCCTTCTGGTATCGCTTTTCCCAACTCATTCTGCATACATTCGCTAAGTTAATCTTAAAGTACTTAATTGTTAGCATGACTTCTCTCCTTAATGGGTCCCATTACCCGAGGGGCAAAGCCTGAACTCTGTAGACTGAAAATTAGGTCCTCTCAGATCTCACTTTGCATTCTCATTGCCCACATGATATCTTGTACAACATAGGTGTTGACTAAAATGTATGGAGAGTTGAATTGAATCGGAGGTCATATTGTTCAACCCCTCACTCAGGGAGGAATCATTTTGGTAGTACTCCTGAACAGATGACCATCTAACCCTTCCTTTAACACTTTTCACTTTCTCATCTACTCTGTCAGACAGTTTTATTCATTACAAAGATCTTAATGTTAAGTCTAAGTTCTACTTTCAAGCACTAATATTCCAATCTTCTGAAACAGGGGCAGATCAAGTGAAAATGAGGTATTCTTTGAATTATGAGTTCTCAAGGTTTTTCTTGACATTGAAAATATTGATAGGTATGTTCATGACTTCAGTCGAGCAGGAATAATATTGAATTCTGCATTGGTGTAGTATGCTCTGTCCAGTCCATTTGTATGCTATTGCATGTACCTCCTAGACAGTACATTATAGAAGTGGGCAAAATCTTAAATCATGACTGGCAGGCTTCAAATGAACTTTTTGTCCATTTTCTAAATGTGGAAATAGATGCATTGCTCTAATCTCTGGCATTATCTATTGGGTGTTGACATAGTTACAGTATAAATTTTGAAACTTGCTACAGTAAGATGATAACCTTTTAAGATTCTCTAAGGAAGTTTATATGGAATTAGAGATTTGTATAATTGGAAGGGACCTGAGAGGGCAGCTTTGGCTGAAGCATGCAATCTTCTGTAAAATCCCAACATGTGGATGCCCAGTTTCTTTTGGAAAACTCCAATAATGGGTCAGTGTAGATTATTAGGATTAGTCAATCATCATTTATTAAGATTTTGTCTTGTGATAGTTATAATACTAGATGCCACACATTTACAGACAAAGTGAAATAGTATCTTTGCTCAAAAGTTGATGTGCAGTTGAAGGATCACAACATATACATCTATAAAATGTATTTATATGTCCACATGCACACACATGTCTCTACACATTGTTTTATATGCTCATTGACATATCTATACATATATTATATTCATGTATATGCATATATATCCATATAGGTATATATAGTAAACTCATGTTCTAAGAAATGATGAGCAGAATACTCTCAGAAAAATTTGGAATCACTTACATGATTTGATGCAAAGTGAACTGTGTTATGTATAAATGTCCCTTGAAATGACCAATAGGGTGCACAAATAACCACTAATGAGTTAATTAATGTTTGAAGCACATGCTTTTGAGGTTTTACTGACAATTTTGGGTAGTGGAAAAGAAAGACTTAAGTGGCTGGCATTGAATAAATAAACAAATGTATATTTAAATATAATCACATATGTGATATTTTGTTATTTTTTAGTTATGTCATTCTCTATAATTCTCCCATTTGAGTTTTTCTTGGCAAATATGCTGAAACAGTTTGTCTTTTCTTCTCCAACTCATTTTACAGATGGGGAAACTGAATCAAAAAAGAGTTAAATGACTTGGCCATGGTCACACAGCTGGTTTGAGGTTGAATTTGAATCTTCCAGTTTTCTATCCACCATGTCACATAGTTGTGTGTGAGTGTATATGTGTGTGTGTGAGATCTATTTCTATGTGGAACAAGGTACTTTTTGTGGGAGGGGAGGGTGAATGAAGTTTTAACAGTTGAGAGAATTATAAATAACATGACATTTGCCCTGAGCTTTAAGATTCTAAAGGGGTGGGGGAGGATATGCTTTTCACACATAGGAAGTTTGTGCAAAAGGATGGAGGTGAGTGAAGCAATAATGTGAGAGGAATAGCAAAAAATGCCCATTATAGAGTTTGCAAAATTGGGAGAGGAATAATCCTGTAAACACAGAATGGAAATAGGTTGTAAAAAGCCCTAAAAGTCAAATATGAGTTGTTTTGTTGTTTTGTTTCGTTTTTGTTTTGTTTTTTTAGATTTTGCAAGGCAATGGGGTTAAGTGGCTTGCCCAAGGCCACATGGCTAGGTAATTATTAAGTGTCTGAGGCTGGATTTGAACTCAGGTACTCCTGACTCCAAGGCCAGTGCTCTATCCACTGCGCCACCTAGCCACCCCTAAATATGAGTTTTTACATGACCTTGGAAGTAACAAAGAACTATTGAAGTTTACTTAGGAAATTCTAGATGGAATCAAAGATGTCCCTCCTTGAAATTGATCTCTCAGACCTAGGATTGTCCTACGGGGTGAAGCAGAACAAGTCTTGCACCTCTTTTCTCTATGATAGTCCTTCTAATATTTGAAGTAGTGATCAGTTTGCCCCATAGTCTTTTCTTTTCCCGTCTAACCAGTCTGAATTTGGAGTCAAGGAAATCAGAATTCAACCATGCAAGTCATTTAATTTTCTTCAGGCTCAGGTTCCTCATCTATAAACTGGGGATACTAATAATATTTATCTCACAGGATTGTTGTAAAGGATAACATGGAAAAAGCTCTGTAAGATATTTTGGAAGTCTGAAAGTGCTATAAAAGTGTGATCTATTCAACTTTAAAAAAGTTAATTTGGTGATTTCAGAGTCTCAGTGATTTATTAATAGTTAAATGGAATGATGGAAAGAGAAACACACAGAAGAGGGAAGATTTGTGTGTTCCAATGGTTTTTCACCTTTTTGACTTAGGAACTTGCTTCTTCCTGAAATGTGGGTGGGAATGGGGAGAGGAGATAGCAAGGTTAGGATTTCTGGGCTATGGTCTTAGAGCCCTTTTTCTCCATCTGACACTGGTTTGTAAGGATCAGGGCAAGAGAAATTGTATCCTGGGCTTGTGTTGAATTTTCATACAATGTTATTTTATCCTCAGCAAGAAATCTGGCATACTGTGGGTACAGGCAAACATGGAGCAGAAGGCTAGTCGGTGGATTATCATGATTTGGGGTAAAAATGATTCCACTACAGATTATGGAGAAATCATTTTTTAAAATATCTAATGTCAAAATCCAGTGTCGCACATATGCTTTGAATGCACCTAGGAATTTCACTATGGTGTCTTTGAGAAGGGAAGTGTTGTGGTGTAGGGGAGAGATCAGTAGTCAGGAGTGAAAGAACCTGGGTTCAAATCCCATTTCTGAAATTTACTAGTTTTGTGACCTCAGTTTCCTCATTCAAAAAGTGAGGAGGGATAGACTAGATGACCTCTGAGGACCTTTCTAAATTTATGTTTATGATTCTCTGATCCTTGTTTCATTTACTTATATGGAATTTTAAAGATGTAATTCTGGTTGTACACATTTCATTTGATTTTCACAACAGCTATGTGAGGCAGGTACTACAGACATCATCCTCACATTATAAATGAGGAAACTGAGGCTCAAAATATTAATTGACATGCTGGAATACCACTAATGTCAGAACAAACCTTTGAAACTAGTTCTCTTCCAACTTAAAGTCTAGGTTTTTTTACACTATACCATATTGCCTTTCTACTATTTTCATGAACAGAAGCCCATTAGACAGCATTTGACATAGATCTAAGTCATTTCAAACCAAACTCTGTACTCTATTGGGTTCCATTATTAAGAGGCAGCAAGTTATTTCTGTCTTAAAATCAGCAGGTATCAGTGCTACTAGAAATAGCAGACTGAATTTTGATGTGTTGCTAGTCTGCACTGGGAAAATGTTTGGAGAGGATGGAAGTTATTTTGTTCATTATGAGGTAATTCTAACCTTGTCCCTGCTTCAAAAGGAAGTGGGAGGCAACCATTGATCTCTAAGCTTCTTCTGACTACAATGCACAATTGTGAAGTCAGTGCTGTCCATACTCATAGATGAGTATAAAAACAGTGAATAAAGCTTTTCTATAGGAACAACAGTTACTCATCCTGCTAGCCAGTGACACTTTTTGTAGTCCTCTGCTATTCTGGGTATTGGTTGATACCATCTGACTCCTCTTTTTCTCTTTCTTAGCTGAAGCCCCCAGCTCGGATCATTCATTTTCCTCTACCTTTGTTGTCTGACTGGACCCTGTTGTCCTTGCTCTGGTCATTCTTTCATATGACTATTGAGCTACAGGAGGAAAAATATGTGTTTGAAGGATTTGTTTTGGAATTCTCTCCGAATTATGAGGGTAGTTTTAGTAGAGAGACACTGATGACAACTTTACCAGTTTCTATGGTGATACAAAACACATAGAACAAGTAGCTGAGCTTTGTGTCATGTCACTGGTAGGTGGCATGTGAAAAGAGGATCAATTCATTGCAACTGAAAATTAATAATACTGAGCAAAAAAATCAACCCTCCAAAGAGAAAGTGAATGGACATGAACACTAAGCAATCTCTCACATTTGGTGAAATTTGTGCATAGGAGCAAATGGAGAAAATAGAAACTGAAATAGTTGGAGACCAGAATTTATGGGTCACTGGAAAGATAGCTGCCTCATCACATGCTCCATCGACAAAACTAATGAGAAGTATAGGAGCTCTGATCTAAATATCTGCTCTTTCAAAGTGTAGCCCACAGCCATTCACATTTAGTTTGCCCCATTGTGAAATGTGGGGGTTCTAAAGAGATTGACTCCTGATTGCCAGGAAATTGTTCATTGTTGCTATGATAATTCAGTAGTTAGGATGAAGCTTCTCACATATAGTTGGGGTTTATTAAATATTTGTTGAATTGAATTTAATTATTTCACAGAATCTTAAAATCAGATAAAAGTTCAGGTCAAGACCTAGTACAACCTGTGCCTGAATAGAAATCCCCATGAGGGGGACTTCTCTGATCTTTATTCTATTTGAATAGTGTGTTAGGATAGCAAAACCACCACCTTCTGAGGCAGTTCATTCTGCTCTTGGACAATTACAATTAATAGAGCATTTTTCTTTGTGTCAAGCTGAAACCTGCCTTTCTGAAATCTCCATCAATTAGTTTTGACCTCTGAGATCAACGAGTGCCTTCATTTTCAGATTAAAACTCTCTTATCAAAAGTTGCATGTCTCTAGGCAAAGGTTGGTTTTATTTATTTATTTTTTTATAAATAGTCCCTCATTAGGGACATTATACCTGACTAGAAGCATTCCCATAGTTTAAGCTGTGGTTCAGAAAGTCAAATTCCATTCTCAGATACCACTTTTTAATCATCATTATCATATTAGTCCTTTTCGTATGTCTTTCTTTTTGGAAATCTTTTCCCTTATATAATGACTGATCAAAATTCTGTCTATGCACTTGTTCTTTAACCCCTTCCCCAGAAGTTCATAATCCCTGAAAGTACTTTTATTAATTATAATTCTGTCCCCAGTTGCATTCCTAGAAATCAATAGGAATTCTCAGATTTGAGAAAACTCATGTCTGGGATGACAGCATATCGACCCATTGCTTCTGCTAGGGAAGAACAAAGAGGTTAGATCTGCTCAGCCCTCAGAGGGAAGCAACTGGTTCAAGATGAGGCAACAGAATCATAATCAAACTTAGAGAGAGGTTGTTGTAGATGGGTCTCTAGAACTGGCCCCCGAATCAGAGTCTTTAAGTTGTATGTCCTTAGAAAAGGACCTATTAATCAGCTGCAACTATTCTTCTCCACAGGAAAGGAAACCATGAAATAGAGATGAACTGTATGCATATCTAGAAAGGAGTCAGTGCACCTGTAAGAGACTCTAGGAGAAAAACACTTAGTTTCATATAGAGAAACTCAACTGGTAGAGGAATAGTATTAAAGAATAATTGGCATATAAGGGGGTCACAGAAATGAGAGTTATAGGACGCTTCAGAATTACTGAACAGTGAGGCACAGAGCAACACACAGAAGAATGAAACAAGACCTTGCCTTTTGAAGTGAAATAAATTATGTGGTCTGGGGATTGGGCAGATTTTAACCCCATGAACCTCAACCCATATAGCATATGGTGAAAGGAATGTGTAGTTTACTGTAGGTAGCAGAAATTTAATGGACTATCTATGAGCTTGGGGGCAAGTCAGTTCTACCTTTTTTTTTTTTTTTTTGGTGTGCTAATAGAACCTTTCCTATATTTAAAATCTTATTAACCTTGTAGAGGAAGTGAAGGCCTATTTTGAGGATGTCTGATTAGCAAGCTTTCCTAGAATTTCCCAAGATGGACACATAAATAACTTTTTTGTGAAAGGCATTCCCAAAATAGTATGAGGATTCTCATGTCAGGAGGGTCACATTAAGATTTACGGAGTAATTTATCACTGCTGTCCACATTTGGAATTTGATCTACTCATGCTGTTGGGGGAAAAATGCAGCTGAGAATGATTTTAAGAGTGTAACAAGTTGGGAATGATACAGATATAGGCAATCTCGGCATCCCCAGAGGAGATCTTGTTTGGGAACATGTTGGAATCAGTTTATAATATTGATTCATCTGCCAATCTGCCACACATCCATGCCAGGTTTCTTCCTCCTTTGAGAGTGTATTGGTGACAGGAAGTGTCATCCAGATTGGTTTGATACCTACCAAAGCACGGTGGGCACTCAAATGGTGCAAGAGCATGTCTCCCATGTGTTATTGAATTGTCATTTGGAACATCTCTTTCCCAGGCACCTAGAGATGAATTGTGTGCACGCGCGTGCGCTCGTGTGTGTGTGTGTGTGTGTGTGTGTGCGTGTATGTGTCTGTTTTGTGTATTTTACTCACCCATGTTTTTGGCTATCTCTGTACATTCACTTCTCTGTGATCTCAGCTGGATGGAGGAAAATGTGTGTGCCCTGGAAATATTACTAGGTTTCTCCACTTTTATACATGGTAGAATCCTCTTGACCATTTTGTAGGGGAAGAGAATGTGAAATATCCTTCAACAAAATTTTAATGTTTTTATCACTTAACAAATACTTACTGAATACTTTCTACAAGTATAGTGAGTCTTGGGTGTTGTGAGAAGTTCAGACATTTAAGATTCAACATGTTTTCATTCAGTTGATGGAGAGAAAAGTTAATCCATAAAAAAATTAGAAAGTAAGAAAGTCAGAATATAATTAAGCACTAAACTGACTTTCACTTTGTATGCAGAAAGAATTCATAAAAAGACATGAAAGCATTTCTCTGCAGTGCAAAGTAATCAATGGATGTCATGAATTATTCTGGATATTTGTCCATTTCCTTGCTCTTTGAGATCTTAGTTATAAACCCTTCAAGGAAGATTTGTGTATTTAAATCTATGTCCAGACATGGAATGTCTGTCTGTGTGTGTGTGTGTGAGTGAGAATTTTGACATAGCCCACAATAATGAATCAACTTGGATAATTTTTCACTTAATAGAAAAATGTTCTGTTAGTAATTTGAGTTCATATATTTTACTTCTTACATTTATCCTCTAGATCAAGGACTTTTAACCTAGGGTCCATGGACAAAAATCATAACTTTATTTTCACAATAATTTTATCCCTTGTAATCCTGAGGATCTTTTATTAGACATTTAATATTATTTTGGGAAGGGGTTCATAGCCTTTGCTAGATAGCCAGAATTGTCCATGTTCAATTTTTTTTTCAGTCCTGTGACCTCTTTGTGACTTCATTTGGGCTTTTTTCTTCTTTTTTTTCTTTTTTCTTTTTGAAAGGTAATAGGGTTAAGTGACTTACTCAAGGTCACACAGCTAGGTAATTATTAAGTCTCTGAGTCTGGATTTGAACTCAGGTCCTCCTGACTCCAGGGTCAGTTAAGATACTGGAGTGGTTTGCCAATTACTCCTCCAATTCATTTTACAGATGAGGAAATTGAGGCGAAAAAAGTTACTTGTCTGGGACCACACAGAAATAAATGTCCGAACCCATATTTGAACTCAAACTCTTTTTTGACTCCAGGCCAACACTTGATAGCTGCCCCTGAGTAGATTCTACCAAGCTGACAAGGAGGTTCATGGACTTCACCAAACTTCCAAAGAAAAAAGTTGTTCTAGAGGTTTATTTATTCTTTTACTTATTCACCAACAAATTAAGTAGCCATGATATGATATGCAAGACACTGATCTAGGAACTGGAAATTTAAAAAACCAAAACAAAACAACATAACACCTGACCTTCCTCTAAAGAAGTATACATACTCTTGGGGAGGCAGGGCATTTACAGAAACAAACAAATGTAAGATAATTAGAGGAAGGATAGAGAGTTAACAATGATGGGAATCAGGAAAGTCTTACTCTCTGTGGTACCCTCTGAGTTGAATCACAAAGATAATAAAATAGATGGAGAATTTTAACCTTTTATTCACCACATATTATGAGAAGTGCTAGAGACACAAAGCAAAGCAAGAATGGCAGTGCCTACATGTAAAGAGCTTATAGTCTAATAGAGAAGCCTACCCAGAAAGGGCTGCCAGAAAAATGGTGGTGGGAAGTAGGAAAAAGATAGGATAGGAAATTGCATGGAAGCCTGCTTCTCCGAAATATAAGACAAAAAGGCTTATCTCAGGGATAGAGTTCAAGTATGGGTGGCATTGGAGATATCCATGATAGCAGACTGCAGGAATGATTATAGGAAGTAGGAGTATGAAGGGAGAGCACACCTCATAATACGTACCTGAAATATTAGAAGGTACTTATTGGAGTTCATTATCACAGGCAAAGCAGCTAACTCTCCCATTTTAGTTACTCAGGTTTTGCCTTAGAAATGGGAGTGACAGCTGTCTTTCCTCCCTGGAGCAATTGGAGAAGGGGTTGATTTTTAGGTTTTTGCAAGGCAAAGGGGTTAAGTGGCTTGCCCAAGTCCACACAGCTAGGTAATTATTAGGTGTCTGAGGTTGGATTTGAACTCAGGTACTCCTGACTCCAAGGGCCCGTGCTCTATCCACTGCCACCTAGTCACCCCAGGTTGATTTTCTTTAATCAGCTCCTCCACACAACTTATCACCTGGGACAAATTATCCAAGAGGACAGTTGGGAAGTGAACTTGCTTGAGATGCCTCAAACCTTCTTCTCACCAAAAGTTTGATCAGCTTTAGCCAGAGGGCAAGAAAACCCTAATGGACTTTGAGAAATTTCTAAAAACTGTATGTAAGCATATATGTATTTTTTTTTTAATTGGAAGATTCTCCAACATGTGACTCATGCCCCCATCCAGGACAAAAGCCTTGTGTTTTATATTGAAGTTGAAAACTTTGATTCTTTTTGTATTTGTACCTATCCTAACCATTCACTAGCATTTTCTTCTGCAATTCTGGTTTGTAAATAAGGAAACAGATCAAAAGCAGTTAAGATTGATTGGATTATATCTAGACAGCAAAAATCGAAACTGCTTAATCACAAATTAGATAACTTCACAAAATAGAATAAACTTGGAATCAGTTTCTGTCCCTCTTGGGTTTATTTATTGCTGACTCAAAGCTTAGTATCCCAGTTTCTAGACTGGCCTTGCAAAATGATGACTTATATCCTTCTTCTTTCTTCTTTCTTCTATCTCCTTCTTCTTCCTCCTCCTCCTCCTCCTTCTTCTTCTCCTCCTCCTCCTCCTCCTTCTCTCTCTCTCTCCCCCTCCCTCCCTCCCCATTTCAATCATACATAATCAGCTCTTTATGACTCTGCCTTCCTGTCTCTCTTTTCTCTGTCTGTCTGTCTCCGTCCATCATACTACTGTAGCCATTTTTCTGAATCAGAGCTTTTTCCTAGTCTCTGTTCTTTTCAGAATGGAAAGAAACAGTGCTCCATTTCTCACCTCATATAGCTCCTAGTCTACCATCTTTGTATCTTATTGAGGCAAGGTCAAGGACCTCCTTAGTTTCTGAGATAGGAAATAAAGATGGATGTGACTGGAGTTTTTGAGAATTGTGTAGTAGATGGTCTTTGATTTTGGGAATCTGATTAGCAAGGCCTCAGAATGGTAGAACTGGAACAGATCTTGGAGATTATCTAGCGCAACGTTCCGATGTTATGAATGAGGAAACTGAGACCACAAAAAAATTAAATTTCATCCACAGGGTCACAAAAGTTGTAAATATTTACACTAGAATTTTAGCCAAGATTCCCAATGGTCGTAAAAAGTAGGATACAGATGTTCTGCATCTCAGCTGTAAAATGAAGGTATTGGGTCAGACAACCTAACACCCTTTGGTAGTCCTAGATCTGTGACACTATGATCTGATAACTGTCTGGAATCTTGGAAAGGGCATTCAGATTCCTTTTAATAGTGTAGTCCTCTCTTTCCAGTGTTGTATCCATGTTAAGACTTTTAAAAGCGTAGTGGCTCTAAATTTATAGTTTCCTAGCTTCCAAAATGTGACATAGTACATGTAAACATTATTGAATATGGCAATGAAAAGAGTTACCCAAAAGTTCTTTTTCTTTTTTCCAACTGATATTTTTATTTTTCCAATTACATGTCATGAAAATTTTTCAACATTCATCCACATGCATATGCATATTTTTAAGTTGCACAATTTCCTTCCACCCTCCATTCCTACCCTCTCCCCTCAGTGGCAAACATTCAGGTGAATATTGTACATATACACTTGAGTTTAACATGTTTACAGATTAATCATTTTGGGTTTGAAGAATTAGAATTAAGGGAAAAACATAGAAAACCCTGAGATAGGAAAGAAATATATGAGATATTTTTTAAAAAAAGTGAATGGGGTGTTCAGCAGATTTTGAAGGATCTTTTTGGTTTTCTTTTGTTTTTCTTCTTCTGGATGGGAATAGCATTGGTCTAATACATTGTCTTAGCTTTCTGAACTGCTGAGGAGAGCCGCATCCATCAAGGTTGAAACTCACAGTGTTGTTGTTAAAGTGTACATTTTACTCTTGGTTCTGCTTCTTTCTCTCAGCATCAGTTCCTGTAATTCATTCCATGCTTCTCTATGGTCCAACCATTCATGTTTTCTTATAGAATGTTAATTTTCCATGACATTCATATACCATAACTTGTTTAACCATTCCCCAATGGATGGGCATCCCCTCAATTTCCAATTCTTTGTCACTACCAAAAGAACTGCTTTGAATATTTTGGAACATGTAGAGCTTTCCCCAATTTTATGATTTCTTCTAGATATAGGCCTAGAATTGGAATTGCTGGTCAAAGTTTTATTGTTCCAAAAACTCCTTTTCCATGAATTATTCTTTTAGGCATTTGCCTTTCCCATGTATAGGAATTACTTGCAGGCAGCCAATGAAATGTGTCTAGAACTAGTATTTTTCCAGATTTGAGAGCAAACAAGAAAGAAGGACAGATTTATTGAACAGTGCAGGGTTAAAGATTGTTGTTATTCAGTCATGTGCAATTCTTTGTTGCCTCATTTGGGGGATTTCTTGGCAAAGATACTGGAGTGATTTTAAGACTTGTTTTATAGTTGCTTATTTTCTTTCTAATGTTTTTCTCCCCTTTTAGTTCTGATTCTTCTTATACAATTTGACTAATATGAAAATTATGTTGAAAATGGATTGCACATGTATAATCTGTATCAGATTGCTCACTGTCATGGGGGAGGGAATTGGAAGGAGATAGAAAAAATGTGGAACTCAAAAGCTTACAAAAATGAATGCTGAAAATTATTTTAGCATGTAATTGGAAAAAATAAAATAAAACAATTTCTTTAAAAAAGGAGGATGTAAGAGATGATTGGTAAGATTGACATTGTGAAATAGTCCCAATAGGGAATGTAAAAAGGAATAATAATTCCTAAAATTGCTAAGTTGACATAGTTGAAGTCAGACTGCATGAATCTCTTGTGCACACAGTCATTAAGGTTGTTTTCTGATTTCCATCCATGGTGATTTTGTGGACAGTGGATTTTGTAAAGTATGCTTGAACTGAATTTTACTTGCAAGTTTTTCTTAGATTTTACATGAATTGAGATTTACCATTTTACCCATTTTGACCTTCTAAATTTATAGCAAATTACTCCAGATAGCAACATGCACAAGGATCCCTCAGATTTTCTTGATATTCGAGTAGCAGGAAAATTCTAGGCAAATTCATTTCTTTCTTGTCTCAACTATACAAAATAAACTGGATTTGGGATAATTGACAGACCACAAACCCATCAATGAGGTAGGGGGATGTCTACCCCACACATGGGAAGACTTTCTTTGGTGTATTGGGTGGATGAAAGCAATTTGTTTCATTTACCATGAAGGCAGCTGAAGTAGGAGCTGCAGAGTGCACAGGGCTTGGCCAGTCATCAGAGATGACAAAGTCAACCACTATGTCCAGGGACATCATCAGTCTTCCTGGCTTTTTTCTTGTTGCTGGAATTGATTACTCTGGAAGGGAGAGAATTAGGATGATGACTGTGCAGCTCTCTCTCACTTTAATCCACCTTCTCATACAAATCAAGACATCAACCCATGATGATGTTGGTTTTCTCTGAGAACACCCCCAACATTGGTTCCACCACTAACACTACTACTACCACCAACACCACCACCATCACCAACAATAGTCAATGAACTTTAAAAAATGAATTATTTTCTATTTCTTGTTGATCTATTTTCCCCTTTAAGGTTTAGTCTATATTATACATGGGTTAACATAATTGAATAAATAGTAACAAATGATCATCATCTGCCTTATGAATTTTATAGGTATGTATTTATTGATTTGGCAGACTGGACCTCTGCTTCTATTAGCATCTAGAACTTCCAGAGAGGAAATTATCTCTCCCCATGCAGATTGGCATCTACCCTGCATCCTTTAACCTTAAAATATTTTCTGGAATCCTGAGAATTTCAGTGATTTAGTTGGGTTAATATGAATCCTAGAAAACACTTGAACCCATGTCTTCTTTTATCTTTGTTCAGATTTTATCCACTAGTCCATTCTGCTTTTCTGTCTTATTCATAGGACACTAAAAATTCAGATGCTTAAAATGTTCCTTTGCTCATTATTTAATCAAGTCCTATCACCTAAAAGGCAATGATAGAAACTCCTGGTGAAAATGAGCAGGTTGCCACAGATTATAATTAATTGTCAAGAATAAATGGCAGTAAGAATGTCAGCCAAGAGACATCCTTAAAAATGATAGGCTGGTTATACAGCAAAAGCTAGAGAAAAGTGATGGACAACTTATGTGTCCAATGATATGATAATTTGTGGGTACATAGTTTGGAACATTTATGGGAGGATACAAATGGGAGTTTCCTAGGGTGGGAACAGATGGATTGTAATTAGCATCCTTAGAAGAGGACTCCAATCAATGAGATCATAGATCCAATAAAGTTACACTAATCATTGCCTATATTTGGATAGCATTTAATATAATACCAAAAACTTTATCATGCATCATATCATTTGTTCTCATTACATCCCTGTGACATTCTCAGAGCAGGTATTACTGTGCAATACTTTACCTTTTTTAAGTTCTGCTTTTGACTCTCTGGACTTTGCCATTGTTCCTCATGTCTTCTTTTCCTAAAAATTCCCTAAACTCCAGTGGTCGCCTGCCTTGGTGAATTGATCCTGGAGTCTCCATTTTTGAGGAAGAGTCCAGACTAGTCATTCTTCTCCAGGATTTATCACCATGTTTTAGCTATTTTCTTTCTCTGCCCCCTCAAAACTTTTCTCTCCTTGGTGAGTTCCCTTCAGAACCTCAGTTTTGAGGAAGGGTTTAAGTGAGATATCTTTCATTCATTTTCTGACTCTGCTTCTGACTATCTGAATTTTGCCACCATGTTCCCCACAAGTACTTCTATCATACCTTTTTCAGCTTTGTTTTATGGATTTTCTTTACCCTTTAGAATGTTAGCTGCTTGTATGCAAGAGCTATTTTGGTTTGCATATGGATCTCCAGTTCTTATTTCATGGCACCTAGGAACTGCTAAAAAAAACACCCAACAAAACCCTTGTTGACCTTGCTTGACCAAAGAGACAGAATTCCATGAAAACGCAACTTGGTGGAAATCAGAAGGGAAAAGTGACATCTTGGGCTAGGCAACAACAAGGCTCCCAGTATCACCTTCTAGGTCATTTTCTCCAGACAACAAAAATAGTAGAGATCTTATTCTTAGGGTTTTAAGTCTCAAAACCCTAAGCTGCTTCCATTTGAAAGTTTGGTGACAAAGTTCCTCATCTTGTCCCCCAACCCTCTTAGTACTTTCTATCACTTCTTTTGCTATTTGGAACAAAAATTATCACTTACATTTTTGTTTAACAATAGTTATTTGAGAAATCTTTTTTGAATTTTTCCCTTGCATTTTTACTCTCTTACCTGAACAAGAGGAGTATGGCAAGAATAAAAGAGATAATTAGAAAAAGAAATAGGAGAACTGAATTGTCTCTGTGATTTTCTTATTATTGTCTGTGAAATGCTTTATCAAATATGTGCCATCAGAGTTTAAATGATTATACAGAGATTGGAAAGAGTTTTAAACTCAATCAGACACTTTCCCCAATTGGAGCCATTGTTGGAAAAGCCCATTCTGTCTTCTTCCCCCAACACTGAACAATAACTTTTTGATTAAGCAGTTGGCAGTGACTTTTGTGGGCTGCCACATTTAATATCAGAAGTCTTCCTTTAGAACTCGAAATGTTATCTAAATTGCTTTGCTCTTCTTCAGTGATTGTGCACTCCTATCTATGACAGAACTGATGGCGTGAAAAATCAAAAATTTCTCTCGATTGTTCTTTTTTTGTTTTTCTTTCACAAAGAAAAGGTCCCAGAATTGATGAATAATTCAGGACTTTTTGCTGCAAAACTGAAGTCATGTCCCATCAGCTGTCCTTTCTGTAAACACTATTAAAAACCAAAAGTGTTGGTATTGACATATTTTTATTGGGGAGGCAATAGGCAACAAGCAAGGAAGAGAAGAATATCAACAGGGCTTCCAAACTGATAGTCTTCTAAATTCTTTCTTCTTGTTTTTAGTTTCTGGGAAAGCATTGTGTAGTAATACCTAAAAAATAATTTAGCTTTTTCTACAGACCAACAATCTATTTTCTTTCCCTCATCCTCATTGAGAAAAAAGAAAGGAAAACATTCATTACAATAAATATTTATAGTCAAGTGAATCAAGTCCCTTCATTGGGCTTCCAAAAATATCTATTTCATTGCATACTTTGGGTCTATCAATTCTCCATCAAGAGGTAAAAAGAATGATTTGTCATTATAGGTACTCTGTAGTCATGGATGATGATTGTTGAACAGAGAGTTCTTAAGTCTTGGAATGTTATTTTTCTCTCCAGTGTGGTTATTATTTCTAAATTGTTTTCTTGGTTCTAGTAACAACCCCTTAAAAATATTCTTTGATAGTCATCTTGCAACCTTTTGACCTGGAAGTTAGTGTCTCTGAGTGAGGAAAAATTTGCCTTATGAGGAGCAGTCTATAACTTTTAAAAAATTTTCTTTCCCCTTCCCATAGGTGTTCCTTCCCAAAAAATCTCCCAGAGAGGATGTATGATTGGCATCTTATTCATATTGTGATATTTACTTTGTTTGATCTTTTTCTATAGTGGATCAGATTTTGGAGAGGAGTTAGGAAGACATCAATCCAAATCTTGATTCTGAGACTCATTAGACATGTCACCTAACCTAATTGAACCTCAGTTGCCTCTTTTGTAAAATAGTGATCATAAAACCTATAGTATCTACATTGCAGGATTTTAATAGACACAAACTAAATCGTATATGCAAAGGGCTTTACAAAATTTAAAATGACTTATAAATGTTAAATGTCAATGTCAATTGAGAGGTTGAGTTGTACGAAAAATAAAGGACTGGTCTTGAAATAAAAAAGATAACTGGATGAGGAATCTCTTACAAGCTTCCACACATGAATGAAATCATAGTTTCAGAAAAAAATATAGAAGTTAATACCTGCCATTCCTCTTGCTACTGCTATTACTCCTAAAAGGTACTCTTAACTCAGATTCCAGTGATAAAATTTCAGGTAGTTGGACTTGTATGTGGAAGATATATTTTTTAGGGGTGGTAAGGTTTTCATCTCTAAACTCAGTGAAGAAATGAATGTCTGATGTAACCTCCTCTGCCTGAAGGGAAGGCCAGAATTCTGAGTAATTTACCAAAAACTGGCACCATTACAACCACTCATAACAGTGTCTACCCTGGGCACATGTGGTCTAAGCTTTCTATCTTTTCTGATTTTTGTGGTCCACAAAGAAATTCAACAATGCCCTAGAATCATAGGGATCTCAGAGGCTATGGATGCCAACTTGTACCAGAACTAGAATCCCATCTAAAACACATATGGAAATGGGAACCATCCAATCTTTGCTTAAAGGTCTCAAGTGATGGGAAGATCACTACCTCTAGCATAGCCTTTTTCACTTCTGGATAACGTGGTAAATAGTTTTTCCTTACATCTATACTGAACAAATCTGTTCCATTTTCCACAGGATAACCCTTCAAATATTTGAAGAGGCTATTAGATTGATCCAGAGCTTTTCTAAGTCAAGTTAGCATAGATTTATTAAACACCTATTGCATGCCAGATACTATGCTATACAAAACCATCTTTGTCTCAGTGAAGCAAACAAAGGCCCAAAGTAACTCTTGCTGTAAAGAAAAATCTCATCTAATGGGGAGAGAGAACAAGCAAATCATTATGAACACACTTGAAAAATAGTAAATGAATAGAAGATAATTTCAGAGAGAAGTGAAGAAGATTGAGGAGCACAAAGAAATTCCATCAACTGATGATGCTGACATAAATTGGAGTAACTTTGTCATCCAAATTTCCTCATTCTGGACAGTCTTCCTGTTTTCTGTGTCCTCCAGAGTATGATCTAACTGGGCAGAGTACAAAAGAAAAGTTCACAAAAGAAACAATACTTTTCAGAGAAGAAGAAAAAAAATAAAGGGACTTGATTAAGGCCTCAGGACTGAGGTACCTTCCATTGAACAAGAAAAAAGAATCAAACGATCTCATCAGTTTAATCACATAATAAAAACAAAATCAGTGTAGTTCTAATACCAAGTTATTGCTGCTGCTAGCTGGAAATTCATCTTTAGCTTTCTTTTAAAAAAAAAACCTACCACAACTGTATTTATTTTACAACATAGTTATATCCTAATAATCTCTTCTCCCACCCACATAGAAATTTCCACTGTAAGAAAAATAATTGTTCTTCCAAACTTGACAATTATTAATTATCATAAGAAATTTCTTCTAGCATTCCACGATCATCTTCCTTCTCTTTATAGAGAGGAATAAAATAATGTTTCATTTTTTTTCTGTTAAGGACAAAAATTAGTCATTGAATTTAACCAAATCTTAATATCATAGTCCTCTAATTTTTTTTGTGTGTATGTGTGTATATGTGTGTTTGTGTGTATATATAATATATGTATATATATATATATATATATATATATATATGAGAGAGAGAGAGAGACAGAAAAGTATGAGAGAATGAAAAAGTTAGAGAATATGAGAAGAGAAGGAGGAGGAGGAAAAGGAAACAGCATTCAGATACAGCTATATCAAACTCAAGTCCTTTTCTATTGGGTTAGCTCCTCAATTTTTTCTCTTCAGGTTCAAAGACAGTTCAATAATTGTGACTTGAAATATTCTCAGAAATTACCTGAATTACAGAAACTTTTTCTCTAATTAGCTCATATCCAATTCCCAAGTAAAATCAGGGAAATCCTTTCTTCTGTGAATCTAGATTCATTTTTTCAAACTTGAAGTAAGAACTTATAGGCTTAGACAAAATTACTATTAATAGCCATGTGATTTATTGACAATATTAAATACCACAAATACATATTAAAAAATTTTAAAGCCTGAGATGGGATTGACAGTCTCCTAATCACTCACTAGTCTTCTGGTCTGAGTGTGGTTTTCTAGTAGAAATTTTGCCAGTCATATGCTGAGGAAAAATATGTGAAAAAAAGAGAACAGAGATGCTGTTTGCCTGGATTTTACTTTCCTGAACTACCATCCCCCAGTAACAACTGCTAGTTTGGCCAGCTCTCAGCTCTAGCCCACACTTACCCAAATAACCTTCTCTCCCTTTTGGTCTACGTGATTTAGCAGATTGTGTCCCATTCTTGAATCCCTATTTCTCCTTTTTGGTGTCTAGAAATATTGTCAGATAGTCTGTCCTAAAGGCCACTGAAAACTAAGTATAAATTGAATTTTTGATTCCTGTAAATAGTAAAGATACAGAATTTTCTGTCTTCTTGGAAAGCTTTATTAAAATATCTGTCCTGTGGAAATCTTCCTTCCAAAGTTTGACAAGTCATAACAACCCAAGACTCCAGTGCTTTTATTCAAATCATTGAATATATTATTTTCTGTATTCTGCTTTTTCATTTTGTATATGTTCATATATTTTCCCCTTTCTCTATACCTCTTACTTGTCATTTCTTACAATGCAAGAATATTCCATTATATTCATATGCAATGATTTGTTTAAACACTTCACAAATAATGGGAACCCAGTTTTTTTTACTCTCAAATCTTTCCATATTTTATAAGACTTTTATAAGGATAACACCTAGTTTTAGTAGATCAAATATAAATAGGCTACTTTTTTGAGTTTAATGCAATTCCTTAAATGTTTATTATGCTCTAACTTTGTGCATAGTATTTGCAAGATGACTGGTTAGGGTGAAACTTACAAACTTTATTTAGGGACCAGTTGTATTTTTTTAATTTTAATTTTCCTTTGTCTGAAGTCCACAGGGTACCTTTACTTTTCCTATAATCTTGACCTCTTTGCAACCATGCTCTAACCAGTTGTTGGACAAGGCTTCTTATGGGAGCTCAGAAAAGGAGAGAGGTGTTTGGGTATTTGGGAAGAACTAGACTTTGAAGTCTTCTCGCGGACATTATGCTAAGTTGGCAAGAACACTAGCCAAGAATTGGAAGCCTAGAATAACATGCCTAGTGGTTCTCATTCCTGATTCTATTTTATATGGAGTGGGGCTTTCAAGCGGCTATCATTCTTGAGAATCAATTTCCTCCAATGGTTTCTTCTTTTTTGACGGTTTCCAACTCTTGCTGTTCCTCTTTGCTTTCAATGTCTATACACAGCATGGATTGTACAATTCAATCTGGAAGGAGGATGCTCTTTGGAGAGCTCTCTGCTGGTTTTCAGGTTATAATCAAGACCCTTACTGAAAAGGAGTTAGTGGCCATTGAAGGGCAAGGGCTGGCGCTGGGATGGTCAAGGGACATGAAGATGTAGCAAAGGGCTGAAGCTTTGGTGCTGTAGGAGACCCAGCTGATAGGAATTAAAAAGAAAGAGGGAAGCCTAACAGTTTGACAAGGAAATCAGAGAGGGTACAAGGGTTTTCCAAGAATGAGAACTAGGAGACATGTTGGGTTTTGTCCTGGGTTTGATTTTGTTTAAGAAGATATTCTTGATAGCAGTCCTGGCAGAGAATCAAGATAACAGTATTTACTGTCTCATTCATTCACAGACTGCTTCCCATTTAAGGTAACAAAAGTTTTTCCTCTGTCCGTCTGTGTCTCTCTTTGTCTGTCTCTGCTCTATGTCTCTGTCTCTGTCTGTCTGTCTCTTTCATCCTCCCTCAATCATTCACTCACTGTTACTGGCTGCTAAACCATAGTATGGATACCTGCTGAGCTTTGTTTTATTGTATATGCTTTGCTATGTGTGGGTTTGGTCTAAAATTCAATTTTTGTATGTTGACAGCCTACTATAGTCAAGTTTACAATCCTTCTTCCTAATTAGTTCTTCATCCCCTTATATAGTGGCAGAAAAAAGTTTTTATCTTTCTGTTTGTTTTTGGTATGGGCAAGGTTTGTCAAACAGATTGGGAGCAAAATGTTACTGAACTCTTTCCTATAGAAACCCTATTGTAGTTCTAGGTAGGGAATATTTGATATGCATATTATTAGGATATAGGTTATTAGGAACATTAGTCATTCAGTTACCAATGGCAAACAGTATTGCTTCTATTTCAATGATTTCATGATCTCATATGTGCTTTCTCATCCAGTAGGATTCTTGTACATATGCTCCCATAAGGCTTCGGAATAGGGATTCATTGATCTGAATAGGGATTCTTTTTTGCAGGGTGGAGTAGAGAATTATTTATTCATTAATTTAAAATGATATCAATTATACATGTGAAATCTTGCAAACCATATTTCCTTATAGCCAGGTTGCAAAAAACCTGAAAAATAAAGTAAAAAAGTTGTTCTTTAATTTGCACTCATTTGCACTGGGAGAGTTTTTTTTTTTAAGGGAAAGTAAGTTATTTAATATTTTAAGCAATTTTGATTCCATTACCAATAAAACAAGGCATAATAATTCATCATTTGCATTTAATAAATTTACATGATTATAAAGACACATGTGCACAATTTGTTCACAAAATGATTTTCCCCCTTTCATGTTAATTTTTTAATAATAAAACTCTGGATGAACATTTTCAGATCCATTTAAAAACATCTTTGGGAAACTATTAAATTATAGAATCAGCATATTATATAGAATCAGAACAGTATAGATAAGCTCTATAGAATATTAACTCCTTGGAGAGAAATTAATTCATTTTTCTGTCTTCATATCTCCAGGCTTTAACATAATGCCTGTTTTTCATTCATTCATTTATTTGTTTTTTTTTAAATTTACTTTCATCCATTTGTATATACATATATCAAAGTTTGCCTCCATCCTCCCTTCCCACCCCACTACCCTCAGTTGGAAATGGTCAGGTTAGCATTTTACATACATATTTTGTTGAACAAATTTACAAATTAGTAGTTTTTGGCATGAGGAATTAGAATTAAGGGAAAGAGATACATAAGAGATAATTTTTATAAAGTGTTCATCAGAGTTGGTAGGGGTGGATTTTTTCCTGTGCTTTCTTTTTTCTTCCTCTGGTTGGGGAGAATATAGTCCATAATCTGTCAAATACAGTTGTTCTAGCTCTCTGGACTCCTGAGAGGGGTTGCTTCCATCAAGGTTGTTCCTATCATAATGTTGATGTGTAAATTGTTCTCTTGGGTCTACTCCCTTCACTCAGCATCAGATATTGTAAGTCATTCCATGCCTCACTAGAGTCTGACCATTTATGATTTCTTATAGAACAGTAATATTCCATAGTATTCATGTACCATAACTTGTTTAGCCATTCCCCAATTGATGGGCATCCCCTCATTTTCCAGTTCTTTGCCACTATAAAAAGTGCTGCTATGAATATTTTGGAACATGTAGGACTTTTTCTATTTTTTTTACAATTTCTTCTGGATATAGTTCTAGAATTACAATTATTGCTCTTTGGACATAGCTTTATATTGCTCTCCAGAAAGGTTGGATCCATTCACAACTCTACCAGCAATGCATCAATTTCACAATCCTCCCACAACCTCTCCAACATTGATTATCTTCCCTATTTCTCATCTGGGCTAATCTAATAAGTGTGAGATGATACCTCATTGTTGTTTTAATTTGCATTTCTCTAATCAATAGTGATTTGGAGCATTTTTTCATACATATATAACTTTAATTTCTTCATTTGAAAACTGTCTGTTCATATCCTTTGACCAATTGGGGAATGACTTGTGACCTTATAAATTTGATGCAATTCTCCATAAAGTTTGGAAATGAAGACTTTATCAGAACTCCTGGTTGTGAAGATTGTTTCCAGGGAGGTTTCCACTTTTCTTTTAAATTTGGCAGCATTGATTTTATCAGTGCAAACCCTTTTTAATTTAATATAGTCAAAATCATTTTGCAGTTTATAATGTGCTCTAATTCTTGTTTGGTCATAAATTTATCCTTTTTTCCCATAGATCAAATAGATAGAGTAAATTTTGGGTCTATTAATTTATCTATGGTATCTATTGCTCTTTATGTCTAAATTGACCTGGGAGTTCTTAAGCAGAGGTCTATGAACTTGTCATTTTGATGTTTTGAGCGAGAGGGAGATGGAGGGAGGGGAGGGGAAGTGTAGAGAGGGAGGGAGAGAGAGAGAGAGAGAGAGAGAGAGGGAGGGAGAGAGAGGAGAGAGAGAGAGAGAGAGAGAGAGAGAGAGAGAGAGAGAGAGAGAGAGAGAGAGAGAGAGAGAGAAACACTATTTATCAGATATTTTGTGGAAAGAACAGTCAATTTGGCACTGGAAAATCAGTTTCTAGTCCCAACTTTGTTATCTATTATGTGACTTTGAGTACATCTTTTCAGTTCTCTGGGCTTTGCTTTCTTACTTTGTAAAATGATGGGTTTAGACCAAATTATCTCAGTCTCTTCCAACTCCAGTTCCTATAATCTATTCCTTAGACTGTACAAAACTATAGAAAAAAATTTTATATCAGTATTAGCAAGATATATAATATATATATATATATATATATATATATTTATATGAAAACTTCCAATTTTCATTCCTTTACACATAAGGCAGGCATTCAAACCAACTAGTTAGTCAATAGCCAATTGTTTTTATTAATAATATTAACAGTTATGTAGCATTCTAAGCAGTTTTACATATTATCTCATTTGATCCTCTCAACAACTTCGGGAAATAGGTGCTCTTATTGTTCCCATTTTACAGACAAGGAAATTGAGCTTAAAGAGTTTAAATGACATCCAAGGTCATAATATAGGAAATATTTGAGGCTGGATTTGATCTCAGATCTTCCAATTTCCATGTTCAACAGTATCCATTCTGTTATTTTTAGCTACTTTCAATTTGCCAGGCTTGTATTAGATCTGGGGACACAATGAATAAAATAATCCCTGACCTCAATGAATTCTATGAATGAACAATCTATCAATGAAATGATCAAAGTTTTTCAGAAATTCAGAGATGAGGAGCAGCTTGGTGGCCCAGTGGATAGAGCACCTGGTGTCAGGAGGATCTGAGTTCAAATTTGATTTTAGACACTTAATACTTACCTAGCTGTGTGACTTGGGAAAGTCACTTAGCCATACTATCTTGCAAAAAGAAAAAAGAAAAAAGAAAAAAAAAAGGAATCCAGAAACAGGGAAAGGGAAATGAATGGTATCATCCCTTTCTTTTTCTTGAAAAAAGTTTCTTGATAAGAACCTCTGAAACCTAAATGTTTTTTTATCATTGTCTAGTTGGTTTTCTTCCTTTATGTTCAACTCTTTGGGACTTTCTTGGCACAGATACTGGAATGGTTTGCATTTTCTTCTCCAGGTAATTTTACAGATGAAGAAACTGAAGTAGACAAAGTCAAGGTACTTGCCTGGGATCACAAAGCTAGTACATGTGTGAGAACACATTTGAACTTAGGCAGACGACTTCCTGATTTCAGGCCTGGCACCACATCTGCTGTGCCATCTAGCTGACCAAGTGACCCTAGATTTGAAATATTTGCCATGTGGTACCCAGTAGTAGGATGATTACGGCTTCCTTCTTCCTAGAGGAAAGTCTGTTTTTCAGTTGCTAGGAAAAGTTCCAGATAACCTTTTAAATTTAGCTTCTCTGGGTGTTTGTATTGTTTTATTGAGCATTAGCTTAATATATGTTGATTCCCATGCTTTAGTTTAGAAATTTATTCCTTAGTATAATTGGTGTAGGTCCTAAGGCATCTTTTCAGAGGCCTTTACTCATTCAGGTAAATAAAAATCCAATATTCTTTCCTAAGTAGTAATGTTGAACTGCTTTATATTGTGTTCAGTAGTCAGGGCTTTTTCTGCTTATGGAAAATCAAACTTCATAGCTTATTGACTGGCCTTTGAAGGAGATGAGACACTCAAAGGAGAGGACTGTCTTCACCACAGTCATGAATAAAGCTAGCTTGCATATATCTTGACGAAGAGTCTTAATGTGATCTGGTAATTCAGAGAACAGTTTTCGCAGGGAGCGTGCCCCTTTGTCTTTGTCTTGTTCTTGTCTCATTGTGATCCTGGGCAAGGTGCTTGTGCTAGGTGATTCATTTTTTATGGTGTTATATTAGACGTAAAGTAGTTATTCTTTAAAATGTTGGAAACCACTAATGTGTGAAGATTCTCACAATTCCCCTAAAAGAGTATAACAGGACATCACCTTGTTTTATTGTTCTTATAGGCGGAACATATCACATCAAGAGAGACTTTAGTTTTCTTCTCAGAAGAAGCTTTTGAATATTCTAAAGAGAAGACTCTAAAATAAATTTATATTGGAATGCCTTTAGATATATGAGAGATTAGCATGGTTTTAATTGTAGTAAATGTAATTCAATTAAATAATGTGTTCACCTGAAGTAATCTTCTTGATATCACCAGTTTTAAAGGGCCAACTGCTTTGCACATAATTTCTGAAAACCATAATGGTTCCATATTACTACTTCCTGAAATATTATTAGTTTTGCAGGCTTTAACAAGGGTGCCACCATTTTTTCCACAGGGGCAAATAAGGGAGGAATATATGTTGATCATCTCTTGTACTTTATTTAGGATCTATAGCAATATGTGATGTCTTGAGCTTGGGAGTAATTGAGGAGAGGGGAGAGGAGGCAGGTACAAGAAATGTGATCACATTTTATAGTTTATCAGAATGAAATTTTCTTAGGATTGATGGGGGAGATAGTGAAGCAAATTTACTTATTTAGTTTCTCATCTGAAATATCACAGAATGGCAGAATTTTAGTCTCAGAGCTGGAAGGGACCTTAGAGTCTATCTAGTCTATTCTGTATTTGTGCAGGAAATCTCTCCAAAGTCAGACCTTTTCACTAGAAAATATCCAGTGAAGGGTATCCTCTTACCACAAGTAGTCCTTCAAGCTAGCTCTTGAGTTAGAGATGTGGATTCAAATTCTGATTCTATTATTTACTTTGTGTGCAACTTTGGTTAGGAGAGTCACTTAACCTCTCTGATTCTGTCTTCTCACTTATAAAATGATAGCATTGAACTAGAGAACCTCTAATGTCTCTTCCAGCTTTAGATCTGTATTCCTACCATTCCTTTTGGATATATTTAATTTTATGGAGTTTTTTCTTACATGAAACCAAAAATTCAATCAATGGACCTTTCACCTATTCTTCTTTTCTTTATTTTTTTACTTGCTACCTCTCTTATCATTCTTTAGAAATATTTTATGTTATACCTTTGTAATGGAATTTGTCTCATGTAACAATTTGTTAATTGCAGATTTCATCAAATCACATCCCATATCAGAAAGTCTGAGTTAACCTGTAGCCAGATTCACAATACATAGGCAGGTTGTGCATTGCACAGCAATGGAAGGGAAGAGATTTAGAGTCAGCAAGAGACAGTTGTGTAACAGTAGAGATGAGTTTTGGTCCTGAAAACAAAGTGAGTTGTGTCACTGTATCAGAAAGGACAGCACGAGGTGAAAGTCAGGGCTATAGCTTGGATCATTACATGGAAGTTGATACTGGTGTGGACATTGGAATGAGGACAAAATGACAGTTCATGAAGAGTGGTCAACCTAGAAAAATTGACAACAATCCAAGAGCAGAAATGAATGACAGTTTTTGCTTTCTGAATGAATGTTCTTTTTTTTTTTTTTTTTTTTTGGTTTTTGTTCCTTAGTGCTGGCATGCATTCTTCTATTTCTAAATAATCAATATTGTCAATGCTCATGCATTGACCAAATATTAATTGATAATTCCATACTTTAACCCTTCAATGCTAAATAGTATCATTGTGATCCAAAACTATCTAGATTTTATCCTGTCTTCTTCTGGCAGGTAGGGGATGGAAAAGGAGAAAGACAAAATTTCTGATGACAAATACAGACCTGAGAATAAGAGTATTGCTTCTTATAAATTATGGTACCCATATACCAGCACACACAAAAATATGGAACCTTTAATAAGCAGAGACTTTATAAAGCAGCAGCAAATAAAGTCTCTCTTTTGGCTCAGCAGGAGATCTTGGTGATTTGTAACAACATCCGTGCTGCTAAAAACAGATTTGTAAGCCACTTTGGGATATATACCAATGGCCACCAATCTTGACTGTAGCCTATAGATGGACTTCCAGTATTCGTTACATATTTCATTTGGGGCCTATATAAAGCATTCAAAAGATGATCAAGGGCTGAGGACTGTATCTTATCTAAATTTTGTCTCCTAGTACCTAGTAACTTTCTGCAAAATAAATGCTTAATCAAGATTTGTTTGGTGAAAGACTGAATAAAAGAATGAATGGATGGAGTTTCTATTTCCAGAAAGCCTATAAAATATTAAAATAAAAGCCATATTTTTGTTGTTATGGTAGAGGCAAGTGGTTTTTTCATAAAGCAGATCTGCATTTTAGTAAAATAGGTCTGCATATCAAAATGGTTTTGATAGCTAGACCTAGCTATAAAGGTAGAATGAATGTTTCTTGAAGACAAACATGTTATTTTTTAAAACTGGTCCCTAGTGTAGTATTTTGTACATAATAGGTAATTACACATTATGTTTTGATTTTTAAGACTGACATTGCAGAATAAGTAACTATATAGCTATTTATATGTGAAGGAAAATATTTTTAAAAATTTAAGCTTCTCCTTTTGAATTTTTAAATTCAAAATTTTGTCACCTGAATATCTTGCTGGCATTGTTCTGGAATGGTTGGTTGGCTTTTAAATAATAAAACAACAGTCACACATAGCAAAGATGTAAGTCTGCAGTGTTGGGTCTCACCTATAGTAATTCAACAATCACTCATCATCATTGACACTATCAAGGAATTCTTCAATAATATAACTTTCACTCTTGTCTTGAGGATGCAAAGAGCAATAGACCACTCTCTCCACAGGCTCTCGCAGCTCTCTGTGACAGCTCAGATAATTGGTGAGATTTTTAACCACCACTCCCCATCTGTAGAATAGCATACCTGGCTGCTGAATTCTTGTGTGAAAGGATTTCCTTCTGTAGTTGATTCCCAGAAATGTTTAGGAGACACAGATGAAGTTGAGATTCATAAAGAAGCTCCCAGACTCTTCTTCCTCCCTCCTTCAATATTTTATAAATGCCTCTAAGGTGGAAAATAATTTTGGCTTGGGGTGCTTACTTGTCTTATTATTTGGTAAAAGGCATGGTTGGCTCCATTGGAATGATAAAGAAAACCCTGTGGTTTATGAAGTAAATGCATATATTAAATGGATATACCCAATCAGAGTTCAGATGGTCTTTATGTGCAGTTGGAAGTTCAGGGCTTCAATACTAGGCCTGCCAAATACTAGCACTGTACATTTGATCATGTAGTTGAACTGTACCGGTTTGTCTGTAAGATGAAGAAGAATAAAACTCACATAAACTACTTTGTAGGTAGGTTGCTTGTGAAAATCAAATGAAATAATTCAGATTTTAGATGAAAACACTTTATAAAATAATTACCAAGCACAACATGTAAATGTTTAAAAATAATTTTATTGATATGTTTGGTTTTTTCAAATTGCCTGAATTCTTTTGCCATGCCTCCCTCCCAGAGAATAACTAAGATATTTTGTACTCTATGAATATGTATGTAATTCCATTCAATAAATATTTATTCACTTCTTTGGATCTTAGTTTCCTCATTAAATAAGGGGGCTAAACTTGGTGACCCCTAAGCATTTCTTTCCAGTCTAAATACTAAGAGCTTATCAGAATATTAAGTAGTTCCTGTGAGCAGAGCATTATTTTGGGTACTGGTGAACTATACAGTTTAGATAACAAAATTCTTCACTTAATGAAGCTATGTAGATAAATACCTCCAAAAACCTAATAGGTAGAGAGATGTGGTGCAAGCAAAGTGCTTTTTGAATCCTGAATGGGGAAAAAGGTTGTTACCAACTTCCTCATGGATTAGATGGCACCTGAGTGGATCATTAAAGTCATCCAACTAAACAATAAATATTTATTAAGCACCAGGAATTATGCTAAGTAAGGGAGATACAAATACAAAAAGAAAGACAATCTCTGCCCTAAGGGAATTTGCAATCTAATGTGGAAAGGCAACACTCAAAGTTGAAAAGTTAGGGTAGAGGGAAGGTCCCTGGCAGTGTTGTGATGGAGAAGTTTGAGTGCAGACAGATGGGACATTGAAATGTTGGCCTGGGTGCCTTCCTTGAATAGTGGTTATAGGAGGAAATCTTGATTTTTCCAAAGAGAGGGATCCTAGGAATAGAGAGTACTGATGAAGAGGGAGTTTCCAGGCTGATGGAATCTTGCAGGATAAAGCAGCTCCTGAAGAATGATATGGAAATCTAGAGGATTAAGTATGGGATGAAGGAACTCAGCACATCAAAGGGAAGGCTAGATGGTGCAAAGTATGGAAAGAGTTGGAAGAATTCATTCTGATTGGGGCTTAGATCCAAGCTATATGTCTTACCTCTGAGTTCAATTCAACTACTATCTTCTGCAGTCTTTTCCTACCTTTCTTCCATCACCTTTCATGGAAGTCATGTGGCCTTTCTTTTTCTTTCCTCAGACTGCCTTGCATTTGCTTAGAAGTTAGATGTTGCTGCTCAGCACTATCCAGGATCCTTGAGGGCAGGCAGTGTTGTTTTCTTTGCATCTTAGTATTTGCAGGGATGACAAACAGTAACTGCTTATTGATTTAAAGTGAAGTGAATAAAAAAAAGGAAATGAACTTGTTTTGGGACATGTTGAGTTTTGAGGTACCAGGGAGTCATTCAAATAGAGAAGGCTTGCAGTTGTTGGAGGTTCATTGAGTTTGGGGCTTAGGAGAGAGGTCAAGGCTGGAGATAGTAGATTTGACTATTTGACAGAGGTGATAGTTAAAGCCATTGAGTTGTAAATAAATAATAAGCAAGCATTTATTGAATGTCTGCTATAAACCAGGCACTGGACTAAAGGATAGGGATATAGTGAGGTTGCCTAAAAGTGAACAAGGAGCCAGGGAAAAAGACAAAAAAAAGTTTACAGATTTTGAACTCTAGAAGCATATTGCATATTGAAGCCAACAGAAGTGAGAGTGCCTTGAAAAATGAGGGGGCTAGCAATGTCAGATGTTGCTGAAGGTGCAGGAGGAACTCTATTCACGCAACTCTTAGTTGAAAAGTTCATTTGCATTTTTTACAGTTCTCATTTTCTTGAGCTTTCTGTAACATCAAAGTTGGAAAGAGACATTTCAACAGAATGATTAGAACAGAAGTCAGAGCATGGAGAGGAGTGTGAAGAAAGGACTAACACCAAGGGTAGAAAATTTTTTCAAGAAGTTTTTACAAGGAAGAGGAGATGAGTCAATAGCTGGATGAGTCAGAGAGTTAGATGGGTCAAGAAGATGATTTTAAAATTCTGGCAGATCCGGGCATTTTTTAAGACAAAGATGAAGCAGCAGATGGAGGAGGAGAGATTGGAGAAATTGAGAGAAGTGAGAATGAATGCTGAGATAAGATTCTGGAAAATGTAAGAATGGACAGGATCAAGGGTATAAGTAGAAAAACTATCTTAATTAGGCATGGAGATATCTTTTCACTGAGCCAGGAGAGGAAGAAGGAAGTGGGAGATGAAGTTGAGAATTTTCAAGGGGTTGAGAAAAGGTGATAGAAGCAGCTGTCATCAAGATGTTGAAGTCTTAGTGAAGTGAATTAAATACTCTTCATTGAGCAAAGTATTCAACAGAGTCATTATGCAACATGGATAGTGTCAATGAAAATAAAAGTGGAAAGACAGCTGAAAATAAGGGCTCACCGAGGCAAGTCATAAGAATTCCCTGTGATACATAAAAGACTAGGAAGGGAATCGACTTATGGGACAATTCTGATGGGTTACCAAAAGATTTGAACATAATTGCTAGTGCTGCTCCCTCAGGGGTGGTTTCAAGGCTCTGTGATCAATGTAAAATGTTCCCCTGCCTTCATTCCATCTATTATGTTCCTGTCAGAGAAAGCAGTTAGTTCATTGGACAGAATATTAGTATACCAATTAGAATCATCAACTTCTCCTTTGGTTCTATCTCAATTATCTATAGGTTATTAGAATAAAACACTTAGGGTTGTTTCTAACGGAAAATAAAGTGACCAAAATTTGACCAACAATATGAAGGCAAAGAGGAAAAAAGAAAACCTGGATAATCTTTCAGTACTCATGTACTCTTTCTATTAATATATCTTTCTATTTGCCTGCACCTTTCACTAAAGAAGTCAAAAGAAGTAGCAACTCTTCCCCGCCCCCCCCAATTACAAATCTAACAATAACACTTTAAATGTGTCTGAGGTGGGTGGCAGTGCTTTCTTTTCTACTTTGAGCTATGACTGTCTTTATACTAACCCTGATATTTCCATCTACAGGATTTATGAGCGAGTGATAGACCCTCCAGAAACCAACCTCCCCACAGGAAGCAACATATGGCTTGGGCAGCGCAACCAAAAGCATGGCTTGCTAAAAGTAAGTATAGTGATTTTTTTAAAGGTTTTATATATATGAAACATATGCATTTATACATTCACAATGAGTCCTTATTTTAATTAATTAAAATATTTTCTTGATGTCTTTAAAAAGTTTCTTTACTTCCTCATTGAAACTTACCATGTAACAAAGAAAAGCAACCAGTACAATGACCATATCTGATAGTGATTGTTACCTTCCATTCATATGAGCCTCTACCTGTTGGCCAAGATATGAGACATGGTTTTCATTATTTATTATCCAAAGTCATTATGAGGTCTTTAGGTACTCATATGAGAGACCTTTTCATTACATTGTTGTAATCATCATGCCTGTCTTTCATCTGTGTCTGCTTATTTCATATTGCTATGAGGAAGGAGGAGTTTATATTTATACCAGTGGCGAAATACCTCATTTCTTTTTGTTTTCTTTTTGTTTTATTTATTTTATATTATTACAATAATCTTGTTATGAGAGTAAACATAAAACCCCCTCCCCCCAAAAAAAGATGAGAAACCTCAAAGAATAGTGAGAGAGAAAAAAAATGTACTTCAGTCTGCATTAAGATTCCAATGCTCTGTCTCTGGGATGAGTTGCCTTCTTTATCATGAGTCCATCATTATGCAACATGGATAGAAAGTCAATGAAAATAAAAGTGGAAAGATATCCCAAAGAAATCGCTTCAATATTTTTCCCACAGTTGCTATCACTAGTCGCATTTTCCTCTACTCTATTCCTTCCTACTCTCATTTATTCTATTCTATCTCTCCTTTCACTCTGTCCCTGTTCAAAAGTGTATCGTATCTGGATATCCTCTTGCATGATCTTCCCTCTACCACCTATTCCCCCCTTCCCTACCCCCATTCCCCCTTATCCCATCCCTTTCCTCTCATTTTTCTCTAGGGTAAGATATATTTCTATACCCTATTAAGTGTGTATGTTATTTCTGCTCTGAGCAAAACTATCTCATTTCAATGAAATCAGAGATACGTTGGAGTAATAAGAAAACGATGATATTCTGCAATAATTGTGATTAATATTTATAGAGAATTTAAAAGTTTGCAAAGTATTTTGCATAAATTATGTAATATGAACCTTAAAAAGCTCTGTGAAGTAGGGGCTACAGGCACTATTATATTCACTTTATGGATGAGTAAACTGAAGCTCAGTGAGTAGGTAAATTGTCTGTCATCATACAACAGATAATCAGTAGCAGATTTCAACTTAAGCTTTTCTCACTTTAAAGTTAGCATTCGATCTGTTGTACCCATCCTCTAGAAATGGAACAAGAAATGTCTTCTTGGATTATGGGGTAGTAATAAACATTGCAGATAGATAATTTGTATAGGGGACATACAAGGTGTTTAATAAAATGAATAACTTTTTCAGCAATTGCTTTTTAAATTGAATTAAATTTCATATTTTAACCATTATATATCTGCTCTTCCTTATCCCCTTAAAAATCCCCTTCTAAACATTCATAGCCAAGCAAAATGAATTGCTATATTCATCATGTCAAATAGAAAAATACCAATAACAAAATAATATAAATTAGTATATGAATCTGTAAAATATTTAAAATAAAAATCATATATATTTTTATGGAATTGTAGTTGGTTATTATGATGATCAAAGTCACCATCTTTCAAAGTTGTCTTTGCAATATTTTGTTGTCATTGTACAACTTCATTCTGCATAAGTTCATATAAAATTTTTTCAGGATTTTTTGAAGTCATTCCATTTCTTACAGCAAAATACTATTCAATCACATGTATTTATCACAACTTGTTCAATAATTTTTAATTGATGCTCTCTCAGATTTCAATTGTTTGCTGACTCTTAGGTGTTATAAATAGACCCTTCTTTACTTCTTATTTCCCTGTTGAGTGAAATACGTTTCTACACACAGCTGTGTGTTTTTCTCTCCTTTGTCCATTTCAGATAAAAAATTAGGTTCAAATGTTAGCCATTTCTAGTTCTCTTATTTGTTCAAATGTCTACTTATATATTTTGATCATTTGAAACAATTTCCTCTAACTTTTCTTTCCCTATATATAGTGAATTCCTTTTATTACCCTATCTTTCTATTCTTTTCTAAGTCTTTTTTTTTTAAAGATAATTAACAGAAATACTCCCAGACATTCTAATTAGACTGTCTGGTTCAGAGTAGACACATGCATCATCCCTCCACTTTGGAAGAAAAAAGATTTTATAGTCATCTAGTCTTTTGTCATTGTTCGTTCATATTTAAAAATTTTTCTTTATAATTTCTGTGATGCATTTCAAGGTTTCTTTATAACTCTGGTCTTTTATTAAGAATTCTTGGAGGTTCTATTACATTAAAGGTCCATTTCTTTCAATGGGATCATTACTAAATTTTTCTTGATGAGTAATTCTTGAGTACAAGTCTATGTCTTGTGCTTTCTGAAATAGTATATTCCAAGTTCTCCATTGTTTTATGGTGGTGTCTGCTAAATCTTGTATGATTCTGACTGTGACTTTTTCTGACTGCTTGCAGTATTTTTATTTGATCTGATTGCTATAATGTTTGGCTATAATGTACCTGGAAGTTTTCATTATGGAGTTTTTTCTCAGAGGTGATCAGTGGATTGTTTCTATTTTGATTTTTCCCTTTGGTTCTGAGAAATATTGGCAGTTTTAACATTTCTTGAAATATGTTTATGCTCTATTTCATTATGACTTTCCAATAGTCCAATAATTCTTATATTGTTTCTACATTATTTTCTAGGTCAGTTATTTTTACTTTTTTTCTAGTCTAGTCAATAGACTACATTTAATTATTCATTATTGCCAAATATAGTCATTTTCTTCTATTTTCTTCTATTCTATCCATTAATTTTTAGGGATCTTGTTTCTGGGGTAAATTTTTTCAATCTTCCATAGTTTTCATTTCTTTCCCTTTTCCCCCACTATCATTTGCATTATATTTTTTAAAAAGTAGAAATTAAAAAATCTTCTTGCTTCACTTATTCCAAAAAATTTTAGTTTAACTTATGCCCAAATTGTGGATTTCTTTGAGATCTCATGGTAGATATTTTGGAATCATTCTCTTCTTCTATGGTTGTCTCCTGAGTGCTTGGGTGTTCTTGTTACCAAAATGGTTATTTTAGGGGGTTTGATTCTATTTTATTGCTTTCCATTTTTCCAGTTGACTTTTTAACTTCAGAATTAACTCTAGGGGCCAGTCTTCCTGTACTTTTTTTTCTTTTATGTACTTTTGAAGGGAAGGTCTAGGCTGGTCCTGTTGTAGCTTCCTTTGGTACTATATTGTTCTATTTCAGATTTTCAGGGACAGCCCAGGTTGGGAACCTTCAAGTTTTCATTGTTTCCCCAAATGATGTGATATAGGGGAAAATCTTATGGATGGCCTCCTAAATTGAGCTTTTCAAGTTCCTGACGTAGGTGTGTGTCTGAACAAAAAATTCAGATAATTTCAGCTATTGGACAAGTTCTAATGGTTCAAAAATGGCAGAACTGTAGGCTCTCCTTTTGGTCTGAGGTTCAACCTTCTGACTGTTCTAGAAGCTGGTTATTAATATTCTTCTCTGCCTCTCACATCTTAACCACAATGCTGCTGTTTGCCTCTTCCACCTTGCTCAGTATACAATTAAGTTTTTCTTTAGTTTCTCATGATAGAATGTCATCCCTGGATACTGGTCCTTTCCTCAGTCTGCTCTGAATTTAATCTTGAATTGGATAGTAGATGACAAAGCTAGCAGGTGGCACTCTAATCTGGGACCTTGTTTTTCTCTTGAATATAATCTGGGAGCAATGGAATATGTTGACTCCTATGTTGACTCTTGGCCAGACTTTGTCCCCAGTGTCCACAGACTTCTCTATCTGCTTCCCTATGCTAATTTGACCTGGATTGACTGATTTATTTCTTGGTTTGAGCATTCAGGATCCAGTCTGATGTGTTTCTGGAGGAGTTTTAAGGGAGAACTCACTGCATTTCTTCCTACTACTCCATCATCATGGCTCAACTCCTCCTTCCCCCACCAGTATTTCTTTATTGCATTCCAGAGATATGCAAAGCATTGTAGCTAAATGTTGATAGGGAACCAAAAGCAGAGTCGGGTTTTCCCTTCTGGGAGCTTGCAAGTAATCTAGCCAGAAGAGACAAAACATGCACATTTGAAACAGTTAAGTAACAAAGTCGCTTCCAGCTCTAAGAGTCTGTGATTTCTCATGAATACAAAGCAGCATATGATTAAATAGAAGAAAAAGTGATGCAGACAATATGTACAATATAAGTTTAGAGAAGTGTGTTTCTAATGGGTGAGGGAGGTCTGGTGGAGGAGGTATCATTGACCAGGATTCCATGACATCCTGTCCTTATCTTTAAAAAAAAGTGATGATTTGACTTGGGAGTAGCTTGTTCTTTCTGCCCAGGGGAAGAATGGCATTTTGATGAATGAACCATCTTTTGCCTTTCTTTATTTCCTCAGGTGGGTTCTCATTGAGGCAGTTTCTCCAGGAATGTGATCTTCAGCTGCCCAGTTTCTGTTTTTTGGGGGGGCTTTCTGGGCAAAACTTAATTAGTACTATGGATCATTTTCTATAAGCTAGATGCACAATTGGCTTTTGTCATATTCCTCAGGAAAAAAATAAATCAGAGCCTTGCCATTGAAATGATAGCTTTCCTATATATATATATATATATATATATATATATATATATATATATATACATATATACATATATGTATATATATATATCACATACTTTTTTAATTGTGCAGAGGAAAAAAAATTGGAATTAGGTTCAAATCCTAGCTTTGCTCTTTATTAACTATGTAACTTTGGGTAAATCTTGTAATCTCTCTGTAGCTTGTTTCCTCATTTCTAATATGTGAGGATTGGAACAGAAGATTAGTAAAGTCCCTTCTAGCTTTAGAGGTATGATCTTATGGTTTACTCTTCTCTCCTTTTTGTTTCCTTTTCGTCCTGTATTCTTCTGACTCTTTCCCTGTAGGATTTTTTGCTATATTGAATCAATTCCTCAATCATGCTGATGTTATAGGGATTTGGTCCTTCTTACCTACTTTACCCTCTTCTGTTCCCCACAAGAAGCAACTTGTTTTTCTCTAAATGAGAGTTGGAACATATGTCCAGTTGTAATTTTTGTAACAGAAAAGATGCTTTTTCATGTTTGAGGAACCATAACTCTCGACTTTAATACTCTGGATCTAAAAGTAATCATGTGTTCTTATGTTAAGATAACATTATTCTGTGTTTTATTTTATTTTTGTTTTTGTTTTTAAGACAATGGAATTAAGTGACTTGCCCCAGGTCACATAGCTAGGTAATTATTAAGGGACTGATTCTGGATTTGAACTCAGGCCCTCCTGACTCCAGGACCACTGTTCTAGCCACTGTGCGACTTAGTTGCCCCCTACATTTTAAATAATACACCACTTCATAGGCAAAGTTAAAGCAAAGATTACATACATTTAATGTCGTTTCAGCTTCCTGGTGCATTCTTATGGATAATGCAAAAAAATACAACTGATCAAAGAGCAGAGGGTATAATCACTAGCTTAGTGCCATCTAGAAAAGCTCCAAATATTAACTAATTCCTGTCTGAGACAACTAAAGATAATTTGGGGATTTCTTCCAATCAAAACAGCATTCATCCGAAGAAACATCTGTGATGATACTGATAGGCTTATCTGCATTTTCAGATTGCCATGGATTTTCCATTATCAAGATGGTTGACTATCCACTCAATTTCCTTTGATGCATTCAGCGCCTAAGCTGATTAGGCAGTTATGATTTTAGAGGAGGGAAAGGAGAAAGGAAAAAGGCAACCATGGACTAACGTTGAGTCGAGTCAGTGAAACCCTCTGAAGCCTTTGATTTGGAAGGGCAATTCTGACAAAGCCATTTCCATTGATAACTGAAGAGAGTTGCTGTCCAAAAGCCTTTTTCATTATGAAAGAGAGATGAACAAAAATTATAGCACTGACTTTTGGTAAACTGGAGTTCAAAAGCTGTCCCTTACCTGGACATCATTGTCGCCTCCAACAGCAGAACTGTCACTGAGAAGTAAAATTGATGGCATTATTTTCTGCTACAGCTGTTGGTTTTTACCTCATCTGCTTCCTATAATTCTGCAGATGGTAAACATATGTTTATAACCACATCGGAAAAGAAGCTCGATTAGATTCACCCATCTTTAATTCTTTTATGCAGAAATCCAAAGTCATAGAACTCAGGGATTCTTATACATTTGGAAATTAATATTTCTGTGCATTAACATGTCAGAAACAGCAGGGTAGCTAATGATATGTTAATGAGTTGCCAGTTTTTATTGATCATAATGAAAATAGACAAATGACTTTCTTGACTTTTATGTATGCCAGAATATTTTATTAACTGTCTTCAGGGCAGAGATACATAATTGGTTGCATTTTTTAGATCCTATTTGTGGATTTCACAATTCTTACTTTTTTGTGCTCAATGCAGAAGTCCAGGTCTTTGCCAGTTTATAAACAGTACACATCTTCATCCATATATTTACAAGCTCAGCAGGATACCCCCCCTTTCCACTTTTCCCTTTCAAGGCAATTTGTTTCAATGTTTTAGCACCAAAAAAAAAAGAACCATTTTCTTCAATGTAAACAGAGATCTGCAGGGAAATAAGAGCGTTAAAAAAGAATTAGCATTTGTTTGGTACTAAAGCTGTGCTTGCATTTTTATCCTAAGACTGGGTATTATTATGAGGTCTTGCCTCATCATAGTTATTTCATACATAGGAGCATCTTAATAACATAATTCGATAATCTTTATATGTGGGTGTTCATATGTGGTTTGTGTGTGCATGCTTCTTGCCCTTCTAACTGGGAATTGTGGGAACAATATACGAGTTTCATGAACATTAAGAACTCATAATGGGCCACTTACCTATTCCAAGTCAATTTCTCCATGCACCATTACCCAAAAGAAGACTGTAGTGGGGGAACAACAGGTGAATTGAATAAAGAAAAGATAGCAACCTGTTTCCTCTTCTTGGCAAGATGCCACCCTATTAACAACCAAACCTCAGTAATTTAGACAACCCTCATTAAGGATTCGTGACATTTCAGGATGCCAGACTGGACTGAAGTCAAATATTGTGCCACTGTTGGAGGATAAAAAAGGCTTACAGAACAAATTGATAGAATAGACAAGATTGCAAAGAAGGATTTAGCTTATCATTTAAACATATGTATATACACATGCCTACAAATTCGCCCACCAGACTATTTTTCAGATACTTTAATAACTGGGTTTTTAAAAAACAGTTTCTTTTGTGTATAAGCATTGAAGTTTTAACTATAGTTGCTTTTCAAGTTTTCATTAAAGCAAGTATGGACTGTTGTGTGGCAAAGTGTTATAATTCCATTCTGGTTTTGTTGTGGGGTTGGATATAGATTCTGACTCCCAGGAAGGTAGAATGACTCAGAATATGTTTCACTCTTTCTGAGAGAGGATAATTTTAGAAACATGGTGACAGGATCACTATATTTTTGATATATCATACATGTGAGACTTTTCCTTAATTCTAATGTGCTCCATATTTTACTGGATTTATTTAGAGAACTGGCAAGATTTTCAATATTTTCTTCTGATCACTTGATATCTTCTGGTGGTAAGATGCTTTTTGGAAATAATAACAACAAAAATACTACTATTGATATCTAGCATTTATCTAGAGTTACAAGCTTTGCAAATGCTTTATATATATTTTCTCCTTTCATCCTTATGAGAACTCTAGGAGGTACATGCTACTATTGTCTCTTTTGTACTGATTGGGAAACAGAGTTGGGCAGAGATTAAGGTTGAATTGAACTTGAGTCATATTGACTTAGGTTCATTATTCTATTTGCTGCATCACCTTGTTGCCATTGGCCAAAGGTATTTATGGAAGCCATAGCATCATAGATTTAGAGTTGGATAGAATTAAATTAAAAGGCTCATCTTTCTGAATTCAAATATAGCCTGAAACTAGCTTTGGGCAAGTCACATGACCTCTGCCTCAGTTTGTTCATCTGTAAATGAAATGGAGAAGAAAATAGCTGCCATTCTAGTATATTAGTCAAGAAAAGTCCAAATGGGGTCCTAAAGAGTTGAACATGAAGATTTTATAGCAAAAACAACTTAAAAATTTGATTATGTGTAGATTTGTATATTTATAGACTTTAATGCTGGAAGATAATTTAAAAGTCATTTTGTCCAATCCCTCAATTTATAGATACTTAGAAAATAACACATTTATATATGATTTTATGGTATATGAAATATTTTATGTTGATTATCTCATTTGATTTTTTGTAAAAAAAAACTGTGAGGTTTTATTTAATTTCTTATCCCCATTTTACAGATAAGAAAACCAAAATTCAAAAAGTTTGAACTTTTCCCAAGATGATTCAAATAATAATTCAGAGACTCAGTATTCAAATCTATTTCTTCTGATATTAAATACAGTTCTACATTGCTCCAAATTATGAAAATAATTAAATGAGGGGAAAGAAGAGAAATCATTTTTTTAAAGTCAGTTATCCTATGAAGGAAGAAAATTGATATATTTCAGAAATCTCATATATCTAGAATGGAGGGAGTTGGGGAAAGCTATTCATTTCTTCTATTTCTTCTTTCAAGGTTAGTATAAAGCATCTTAAGAAAACCTAATCCCTGGGACATGTAGGTGACACAGTGAATAGAACAATGGCCCTGGAATCAGGAGAAACTGAGTTCAGATATGACCTCAAACACTTAATAATTACCTATGTACCTTGGGCAAGTCACTTAATGCTATTGCCTTAAATAAATAAAAAGAAAAAAGAAAAGCTAATCCCCACTGACGAGTCAAGCACCTTCCTCCCTTCCTTCTTCCTCCTCTCCTCTCCTCTCCCTCTCCCTCTCCCTCTCCCTCTCCTCTCCTCTCCTCTCCCTCTCCCTCTCCCTCTCCCTCTCCCTCTCCTCTCCCTCTCCCTCTCCCTCTCCCTCTCCCTCTCCCTCTCCCTCTCCCTCTCCCTCTCCCTCTCCCTCTCCTCTCCCTCTCCCTCTCCCTCTCCCTCTCCCTCTCCCTCTCCCTCTCCTCTCCCTCTCCCTCTCCCTCTCCCTCTCCCTCTCCCTCTCCCTCTCCCTCTCCCTCTCCTCTCCCTCTCCCTCTCCCTCTCCCTCTCCCTCTCTCTCTCTCCCTCTCCCTCTCCCTCTCCCTCTCCTCCTTCCTTTTTTGCGGCTATATGTATATTTATGAATACTTAATCTGCAAAAACAAAATGAGATCCCCAAAACAAGATGCTGTTCCTTTTAACTATAGATGCATCCCATCAATACAACATAATTGGATCATCATTTGTAATGAAGTCACTGGTGTCATTGAAAGCCGATAAACATTAATGTCCTTCTAGCTGTCCTCATGTTCTGAGTACAAGACAGACCTCTCTAGGACTCCTGTGTTTAGGAATGGTGCTTTGTGATATATATTTTTCAACTGTGTGAAGAAGGAATGTGCCCTCATTTCAACTGGTCCTTGCTTTACTTACCTTCAACCTGTTAAGAGGCAGTCTCCGAGTTTGATGCCTACTAGTTGTGTGCCACTGGGTTAGGGTTACTTATGCCCTCAGTGACACAGAGAATTCTCTAAGACTACAATTTACAGATCAGACATTAATTTGCATTTTTAGAGTGGGGAGCTCTATACCAAGGAAATCATAGAACAGATGCCAGGACCTGCCACCATTAAAACTATAACCAAGGAACCCTGAAAAGGATCTCTCTCTCTCCTACTTTAGTCCATGATGGTGCTCTTTCAATCTCTCCATCCCTACTGAGATTTGTGCTTGAAGAAAGTTGAAGTTTAAGGTGTTATAAAGCTTAGAATTGTGGGAACTCTAGTTTAGTTGACCTTTTCTTAGACTCATTGGGTTTACTAGCTAAAAGAATCAAAGAATCATTTATCTTGAGATAGAAATGACTTCAGAGGTCATTTATTTACAAATGTGGAAACTGTGGTCCAAGGAAGTTGTGATTTGCTCAAAGTCATACTAATAGGAAGCAATAAAAGTGGGATTTGAAATCACATCCTCATTCTGGAGCCAGTGTACTAAATGTGCCATCTTCTTAGGGAGCTGTAAAATCATTTGTTCCAATTCCCTCATTCAATGATAGGATTCAGAGGGAAAAAAAAGTTATTGCTCAGGCACAGGAGAAAGGAAGGAAGCAAATATTTCTTAAGTACTCTGCTGTCTATGTGTAAGGTGATGTGCTAAGTGCTTTGTAATTGTTTTTCTGGTTTTTGCAAGGCAGTGGGGTTAAGTGACTTGTCCAAGGTCACACAGTTAGGTAATTATTGAGTGTCTTGAGGCTGGATTTGAATTCAGGTCCTCCTGACTCCAGCTGCCCCTAAGTTCTTTATAATTAAAGGTACTTAGATTCCACAGTGCATAGAGAATTGAACCTGGAATCAGAAGACTTGAGTTCAAATCCAACCTTGAACACTCTGTGACTATGGGCAAGTTGCTCAACTGTGTGTGTGATTTTTCTCATCTCTAAAATGGGAATATTAAGAGCACCTACTTCCCAGGATTGCTGTGAGTAGAAAATGAAATAATATTTGTAGGGTGTCTTGCGAACTTTAAAACACTATATAAATTCTAGCTATTTATCATCATGATTAGGATTCAAATTCAGTGCTCTAAACTCTTAGCCCAATGCTTATAAAAATGATGCATCATTCTAATGTCCTGTAGAGGACTCTTCCTTTGAAAGAGTTAGTTTGCTGGGGCGGGGGTGCTGGGGGGGTGCAGGAGGTGCTGTCGTTCTTTTGAGATAATGCTCTAGATTGAGGCCAGCTGATTGTTACCTAGGAGGGGGCCAACCAGCAAAAATGAATTAATATTGAGGAGCTCTGTGGAGGGCTATTTATAATAGTTATGTTGATTTCTTTCATCATAATCATGAATACTATCATACTTGAAGGAGAGGTTAATACAGATCTAGATTCAATGAGCAAGGTGCTGGATTTTGTTATTGCTATTAATAATTCCAATTAATATTTTAACTTAAAATAACAAGCAGGAAGCAGCCTCTGCTGATTACCTTCTGCTGTTTTAGGAGATGAGCACATAAATGTTAAATGTTACTCCCTCTGAAGGGCTTGCAGTACTATCTTGAGCCTATATTTTATTTATAGGTTAAGCTCAATATTCTCAACCAGTTTCCATGTCTTCCATCTGTTCTGTAATATCTCTTCCGTCAAATATGAAAAAAAACCACATATTTCAACTTAAAAAAAAAGAAACCCAGCAGCCAAATCAATATTTTCATTGCAAAATGGCAATCCTGATGAATTTTGCCTCAAATTAGAATCGTTCTTTCATATCAAGTTGTGGAGGCAGGGCAAAAGAGAGCGTCTTGCTGTAAAGCAAGACGTTGAACAAATCTCAGAATTCACCGGCAAATCCCAAGTTGCCCTCCTTGATTAACTGAGGAGCAAAGAGATTGTTAAGGAGTTCTTTCCATGTGTAATTTTATTTCCTTGGCTGAATGAATCAAAATGAATGCTTTACACTCAGATGTGTCTATCATCCTTTTCTCCCTACCATTTAAATAAGCAACCTCCATTCCTCCATCCAACCACATGTCAGTGGCAGCTATTGTTCAGGGATGCTGATGGATTTTTCAGTGAGTTCTTATTGATCAGAGATAGTTTAGCAAAGTTTACCAAGAGAACATTGAAACCATAGGACTAGCCAGTGGTAATTGGTAGTGATCTCCCTAAGTATAGCGACCATATAATTATTACAAAAAAAGAAAGTAATTTGGAACTCAACTCTTCAGTGAAAAATATTTGATATTCCAAGAATAATGACTTTTTTCAGCTACTTTAGGTCCTTAGTAGAGAGTTTGTGACTGACTCTAGAGTAGTGGAATACTTGCTGGATTCCACTAGGTTTGATTCCACTGGGTTTGAATTCTGGTTGTTTGTGACCTGGGAGAAATCACCTATTTTCCCTGGACCTTAGTTTTCCATCTTCAGTATCTTAGGCATAGTCTGTAAAGACTCTTGCTGCCTGGAATTTATGATCCTACAATACTTGTGATTTTAATTGTTTTGCTGCAATATATATTACCATCTATCTCTTCTTTTTAAAGGGTGTCATTCAAGATGTGAAAGTCATCTTTATGCCAAATGGATACATAACACAGTGTCCTAACCTGAATCGCAGTAAGTAGCAGCTTGTTGACTTGAGAATGTGCAGATTTCAATGTTCCGTTAATGGCTTAGGTTCTATAAACGTGGTATTTTTAGGCCAACCACTAGAGCCTAGCTCATTTGACTACAACTGTAGAAATAATGCTTTTTAAAGAACATTATTTACTTTGAATGTTTTTGTTTGGTTTTAATGCTTAGTATCTTGCTAGCGCTCAAAATTGCAGCTCTGGTTGTTCCAAAATGAATGTCATGTGCCTATTTGAAAATCTCCAATAGCTCTTTATTGTCTCGAGGATAAATACAGAACCCTATTCTGCCATATAAGGCCACTTACCTTTCCAGTCTTTGTTTCCTAGTTCTTCCCTTCATGATCTTTCTATTCAAGTCAGACTGAACTTTGAGAAGTTTGTGTGATTCTCCATCTTGTCTTTTTGCATTTTATGAGTATCCTTACCATGTACTTCATAGATAATGCTAGAATGTATCTGGCATAGATTCCCTAGTTTCTTCAAGACAACTTAGCAGTTATATCCAATCCCTTCTGGACATTCCCCGTTTCTGACCCAAAAGAGCTCTCTCCATCATAAAATATAAATATAAACACAAATGCATAATACATATATATGGAGAAGTGCATGCATTTATGTGAGCATATGCATTTATGTGTATGTGCATTCATGCATGTAGACATATTTGCAAATACTGCACACATGTATAGCCATTGTGTATGCATGTCTGTGTATATGCATGTGCATACACGCATTATTTAATTCAGGTGTAGACATGCATACAAGTGTATATGTGCATATGCATGTGACCACATGTATATGGATATATGACTATGTGTTTGCATGTATATATTTATTTATATGAATGTATATATGTGTTTATATATGTAATACTTCTTATATATGATTACTTCCTAGTCTTTTGAAAATATATTTCTAAATTAGTTTTCAGTCTCCTTAAGGGAAAGGAAAATTGACTTTTTTCTTTGAATTCTCTATATTTATCACAGTGCCTAACATTTATTTTTTGATTCATATGGATTCAGTTTCCTTTTGTTTAGTTAATATCTTGTTTCTACTTCTCTTATGTCAGATTTAAAATCCACTGAGATTCCACTATTGTTTTAATATCCGTCTCTCACTCTGCTTTTGTCTCAGTTTGACTCTTTCTTTGTATCTCTCTCTCTCTCTCTCTCTCTCTTGCACACACACACACACACACACACACACACAACATGCAAGTCACTAGGAAACAAGTAATGCTGTTTTTCTATTTCTTTTTTTTAAAACCATGTATTGACTCTACATTGACATTTTTGTCTCTATTTTCTTTATTGAGCATGTCCAACCTGCAGTGATTTCTTAAGCCTGGTGCAAGGAATAATGGATTTGCAAGAGCTTTTGGCCAAAATGACTGCCAAAGTAGGTACCTGGATTTTATTTTTGATATGTCATTCCATTTCTCATTCCTATCTGGAATTTAGACAGATATGCTATAATGGAAACATTTATCCTTGGCTTCTCCTGTATATTATTATAAAAAGTGGTTTATTCTTACAGTAGTACTACTGGTAGTGAACATAACCATTCACTTCTTTAAAGCTACTGGATTTTATCAGATTATTTATTCAAAGAGTCATTGAAAGCAATGTACACACACACATATATATCTACATGTATATTATATCTAGTTCTAGAATCTGAGTGTCTTTAGATAGAATAAAGAGAAATGTAAGTATTGATTTAGGGAGAAAAAAATGAAAACTAGAATAATGCTAATTGGTCAAAGTTATCATTGCATATCAGTTGAGCCTTTTTAGATTTGAGAGTAATTTTAAAATAATCAGAAGGAAAAATATGTTTTTCATGTAGGTGTTATAAAGCACCTATGGAAAAGTACTTTGACACTAGTGTGGAAAGCATCAAGGTACCAGCAGCATCTGGTACGCTCTCACTGGCCCTTGAAAATCTGAGAGAGAGGGTGTAAATCTTGGTCTGACCATACCCCACTGCAAGGGGTCTCCAAGGTAAATAGCCTCTGGCATGTTTTGCCTAGTATTGTTGGAACACCAAGGTCCCTTGATTGAGAGATCAAGAGATTGGATGGCTAGGTGGTGTAGTGGATAAAGCACCAGCCCTGAAGTCAGGAGTACCTGGGTTCAAATCCCGTCTCAGACACTTAATAATGACCTAGCTGTGTGGCCTTAGGCAAGCCACTTAACCCAGATTGCCTTGCAAAAACCTAAAACAACAACAAAAAACCCAAAGGAAGATCAAGAGATTGCTGCAGTATTCAGACCATCACCTGAAATCTTGTTTCTTCATATCAGGCCTTGGGATGAAATGGTTCTAGAAAAGACAAGTGAGAAGGACAAGTGAGAAGGATGTCTTTGTCACTATAATAAATATAATGTGTAAGTCATGTCACCACTAATGTGGTAACTGTGGTCTGGAAAATAGAAATACTATTCTTATTATTAATATTATCATTAGTGACAAGGATGTCTGTGGATAAAATGTTTCCTGTATTCCCTTTTAGAGTTCCTCTTTTTTAGCTGGTCTTCCTTTCTCCTGGCAACTTTTTGATGACCTAGTTCCTTTTGATATATTCTTATACTCAGAGAAAGTCTCCCAATTACCTAGTTTGACACCTCTTACATTATTGGCAGAGGTGGAGGAATAGACTTAAAATGCAGAGAATTCCTTATTCCATAAAACTCATTTGATAAGTTTTGATGGATTATCTTGCTGAAATGTCTTACCCCCTCAATATCCCCTTCTCAAATCATTCTTTGTGCCCCCTCCTCCCCATCATACCTTTCTTCTTTTTTGTTGAGGATGTCTTTCTTGATAGAGAAAGAGATATATGTGGAAATGATATAAAAAGAAAGAGAAAATTAGATTTTAGATAAATGACCCTTTCTGGAAATGTATGAAATTTAGGAGAGATTAATTAATCCCATGAAGGAATGAATTGAGTCAGCATGGTGTGGTACAAGGAATGACCTGACTCTGAGTTCTGACCTTATTATTTGGTTCCTGTATGATATTCCTTGGGGCAGTAACAACTTCTTGATACCTCAGCTTCCTCATTTTCATAAAAGAGGTTTGGACTCGATGATCACTGAGATCCTTTCCATCTCTAGAGTAGGACAGAATGGAAGTTGTTTCCCACCATATCGATTTTGCTGTGTGTTCGTTCTCAAGCTTTACATACAGGAGTTTTTTCTTCTCCTGTACATAAGAGCTGTGTTATTAACAATTTTGGTGGATATTCTATGATGTGGTAATAGAAACAAAGACTGAGAGCTGAAAGGGACTTTAGAAACCATTTATTCCATTTCATAGATATGGAATTGAGGCCCCAAGAGGTTAAAGGACCTCTTTCAGGTCTTACAAGTAGGAAGTTACAAAGGCATGATTTGAATTCTGATCTGTTCACTCTAAATCAAGTATTCTTTCCATTGTACCATACTCCCTCCAGTTATATATGTGTGTCTATGTATGAATGTGACATTATATAAGTGGGTAGGTAAGTAGTAATGCAATATTTCTTAGTTTGAAGCTATCTTCATGTTAATAAAGCATCATTTTTATCCATTCATTCATTTATCATTTATTCATTTACTTATTCAAATATCTATTTATTTATTCAAATGCTTTATTGATCCTATTTAAAAATATTCTGTCATTTCCTTAAGCATTCCTTCAATATAACTATCTATTGAAGCAAAGAATTATAGTTAAGCAAAATAACACAACATATTTACCATGTCTGGCAGACTGTACTTCATTCTGTACATGGTAGAGTTCTAGTATTTCTTTTCTGAATGAGAGAAGTATATATCATTTTTTTAAAGTTTTTTGCAAGGCAAATGGGGTTAAGTAGCTTGCCCAAGGCCACATAGCTAGTAATTAATAAGTGTCTGAGACCAGATTTGAACCCAGGTACTCCTGACTCCAGGGCCGGTGGTTTATCCACTACGCCACCTAGCCACGCCGCCTAGCCGCCCCAGTATATATCATTTTGAGTCCTTTGTAGACAAAATTGGCCATTGCATTGATCTAGGCTCTGTTGAGATTTAATATTTTTTGCCCTTCTATTCAACTTTGTGTGGTTTCTTTGTATATTGTTTTCTTGGTTCTGATTATATCTCCATATATTATTTCAGTTGCTTAGAACAAAGGAAATGGGGTGATTTACCACACCTATGAAGTCATAGACTTAACCCTCCCTCAACTATCCCCCCCTCCAATAATCAATTTATACACAGCTTTTCCAGTTTCTCTAGATTCTTCCTATTAGTCATTCCCTTATACTTCAACATTTCATTTTGTTCATCCATTATATTTTATTCAGCCATTCCTCCACTGGTGGGCATTGCCTTTGTTCCTAGTTTCTTTCAACTATAAAAACTTGCACAAATAATTTGTTATATATTTATTACAGGGAATATCATTAAGGGAAGGTTTAGGGTATTCATATTGTGAATTCAGTTAAAGGCCAAGCACAAACTCCTTTTGGTTGCTAATTTTGTTGAAAATTCTCCTCGAACTAAGTTATTTCAGTTTTCTGCCATACAGAGTCAAGGCTAGAGTTCATAAATGAATCTGTGGGCCTTTCCTTCAAGTCTAATATCCATATATCAATTTCATTAAATATTTTTTAAAATTTATTTATTTGGTATTCTATTTCTCCTCAGTTACATGCAAAAACAATTTTCAACTTTTGTTTTTAAAACTTTGAATTCCAAATTTTTCTCCTTTCCTCCTGTCCCACCCTACCCCTCGTTGAGAAAGCAAGCTATTTTGATGTAGGTTATAAATATAGTCATGCAAATTACTTTCAAAATAATCACGTTATTTAAAAAATGGACTCCCCAGAAAAGGAAATCTCAAGAAAAATAAAGTAAAAATAAATAATATACTTCAATCTGTACTCAGATGACATCAGTTCTTTCTCTGGGGATAGATACCATTCTTTATCATAAGTTCTTCAGAGTTGTCTTGGGTCAGAGTATTTCTGAGAAAAGCCAAGTCATTCACAGCTGTATAATACTGCAATTACACAAAGTATTTTTACATTCATGATCTCATTTGAGATCAACTCTATGAGATCACTTCTCAAGCTATTGTTAGCTCCACTTTACAGGTGAATAAACTGAGGTTCAAAGAAGTAAAGCGATCTGTTAATGCTCATTTGTTTGACTAAGTCTCAGGAGGAAAAATAGTACATTTTGACAAGGGAGTCTTTGAGGGGGACTATGGATAGAAAAACTGAACTTGGTTCTTTTAAGGACTTGAGACTGATTCATATCATGGAATGTTTGGCAATGTGCTGAAGCCTATGGACCTCTTATGTTTTCAAATGCATAATATAAAATATAAAGGTTAAAAAAAGAAGCCAATTAAAGTGAAATACCATAGTCAAAATATTTTTAAAAATGAGTTCAGGTCCTAAGTTAAGAGCTTTATATTTTCAATGTTGAGTTCTTGAAATAGACTCATGGGGGCAGCTAGGTGGCGCAGTGGATAGAGCACTGGCCCTGGAGTCAGGAGTACTTGAGTTCAAATTCGACCTCAGATACTTAATAATTGCTTAGCTATGTGACTTTGGAAAAGTTATTTAACCCCATTGCCTCAAATAAATAAAATTTAAAAAAAAGAAAGCAATTGAAATAGACTTAATGACATTGTCTTTGGAGAATGGATGCTAGCATACAATTTGTCTAGTCCTTGTTGGGGAGGGGTATAATTCTAAATAAACCAAGGGTCCTCCCTATATGATACCAAACATTTAATCAGTCATGGAATTTTTGTCTTCTTCTTTTAATACTGATGTTTTTATTTTTATGGAAATAACCTGAGAATCATAGAACTATGTGAAGAAGGTCATTTGTTATATCTGGTATGTTTCTTTTTTTTCTTTTTTTTCCACTTTTTTCATGGCAAATGGGGTTAAGTGGCTTGCCCAAGGTCACACAGCTAGGTAATTATTAAGTGTCTGAGGCTGGATTTGAACTCAGGTACTCCTGACTCCAGGTCTGGTGCTTTATCCCCTGTGCCACCTAGCTGCCCCCATCTGGTATGTTTCTAATAGGGTTATTAAGATGTGAGTCATTTAAGGGCCTCAGTTCAGGTCAACAACTGAAAAACAATTGAGATAAGAGTTCTGAGGAAGTGAAGTTTTTTTTTTAACAGACAAAACTGGTGCTATTAGTCCTATCTTACCTCAGTCTATGGCTAATTTCCAATCACTGGGTATGCCATTGCCATAGCATCTTGGTAGGTTAGTATTATGAAAATCAAGATCAGTTTAAGCCTTTTGCCTAGGTTGGTGAAACAGTTTCCCTGAATATCTTGTCTTATTTTTAAAACCACATTGCATTTTGCAATCCATGTTGACATAATAGCTGTTTTGGCAAGTATTTTCTAGAAAGCCAGAATATTTCAATATACACATATGTAAACACACACACACACACACACACACACACACACACACACAGGGAAAAGGCACATGGATTGGTCCTGACCACCTGAGACTTTTAAGTATTAGTTTTTTTTTGCTGCTATTACCTGTATAAATATGAAAAAGTGCAATTATTGGATTCCTGATGTGTCGCCTACATAGGTTCCTATTACCTATTGTCTGGATCAGCTTGGTCTTCATGCTGTTAATTACATTTTAGTTCACCATCACATTTTGGGAAGGAGAAACATGCCATTCAGGTTCAGATGATTATGAGTTCCTGTTCTCTAACTTAGGGAATGCCCTTTTATTTTTTTCCTCTTTTGTATTGGTGAGAATGCCATTTTTTTTATCATTTTAACAAATACACCCCCTGAAGTCACATTGTACTTAATGAGAGCAATGCTCCACATATAGGACACATTGAGTCTAATTGTGGAGCATTTACAAGCTGAATATGGGAGAATCAGCATTTTGAAGCCCCCTCTTTGTTATATTTCTAACTCTATCAGCTCAGACCAGCCACTGTGACCACAGAAAAAATAAGCATTTGTCCTGAAGTATGTATTTTTTTGTGTCAGCAATGGCCTTGGAGAAGGTGAATGGTATATACATGGGCTCTTCAAGGCTAGCCCAGAGAACTTATGTAGTGAAAAAGAGCAGGGCAGAAAATGAATTGGAAAGAAAGGAAATAGAGGTGGAGACAGAGGATGGCAAGAAAAGGAGAGAAGTACCTGTAATTGTGATCTCTTTGTCAAACACTCATATTCCAGTAACTTTTTCAGAGAATGAGAGATGTAAATTCAGCCAGTGGCATCTTTTTGGGATGACAAGAAAGGGGTAAAAAGTGAGATGGTACTCTCAAGTTATGCATTACTGAAGAAGGAACCAGGAAGAACAAGTAGTATCTTCTTGTCCCTATAATAGAAGAGTCACTATAATGGAGATGTGAAATGAGTCAAACCCTAAATAAAGAGGGGGAAGAAGAGGGAACCACTTGTTGCCATGACAGATATATGCAGATTAATTAATTAATTAATAAGCTTTCCATGGCAGAGTATTTGGGAGAGCCCTTGGAGGAAGAAGGTTGGTCTTAATGGGCCACCCTAGGAGCAAATGTGATTTAGAATGAAAGACGTTCTAGAAGGGTTAGGATTTTCTTCCTTAATTTGGAAAAGGTGGGCAATCCTAGTGAAGATAAAGCCAAAGGTAACTCAGAAGTTTGTCCAGTTGATCTGATTATTTTTTATCCTTGAGTCATGTTGTAGAGTAGAGCTTGAGACAGGACTCTGGAGGCTGGCAAAAAGACCTTGGTCTAGACCTGGGTCCATGGACCCTAAGAAATCTATGGGTAAATTTCTGGGAATCTGTGAATTTAATTGATTCTTTTGTAATTTTATGCATTTTAAATCATAGTTCTGACAATGGGTTGACTGCACCAAAGGGGCATATAAATAAAGAACTCAGCTTATTAGGGTTCAAACTCAACTGCTGATTTTTATTAGCTAAGTGACCCTAGTCAAGTCTTTTAATTGTTCTGTGTTTCTTGCAGTTGTAAAAGATAAATTCTGATTCACAGGGTTATGAGGAAATTGCTTTGTAAATTTTAAAACCTTATAGAATTGAGAAGTAAGCTTGTGAGAATCTAAAGAAGGAATATAGTGAAGAGAAGATTTGGAGTTTCTTGTTGGTGCAATGGGTAGAGTGCTGACCCTGAAGTCAGGAGGACCTGAGTTCAAATCCCACCTCAGACACTGGCTGTATGACCTTGGGCAGTCTTAGCCATCTCCAGTTCATATCTGACCAAAGGAACCAGATTGGGTCCTGAAAGAAAACGAGACTAGTGACCTAGCACAGCACCCTGCACTCAAATTCAATTCGTGCATGTCATGGCATCGCTTCTCTGATGTTATGGTCTTTGAGAATAAAGGACAAACGTCTTTGTTATCATGGAATATTTAAATACAGTCATATGTAAGGGGGTTAAGGATAGTCCCATTTGGTGCTTTAGAAGGTAAATTTGTAATCAGTGGGTGGAAATGACAACAAGGGAAATTTAGATTTGAAAGAAGGCTTCCTTAAGATTAGTGTATCCCAAAGTATAATGAGGACGACCTCAGTAGCTAGCAAGTTCCCTTTACTGAAAAATTTCAAACCAAGCCCAAATGAACAATTATTAAGTACAGTGCAATACCAATTCATTTTGGGTTATGGGTTGGATGAGGGGTCCATTGAAGTTTTTGCCAACTCTGGTATTTTGTGCAATGATTACTGTTTTCAAACATGAATAATTTAGGGGACAAATGTGCAGACTGACAAGTTTTTCTGCCTTAGGAATTTGGGGTATAATCTAGAACTCCTAAATCTTGAGATGAAACCATTGACTTTTCAGGGAAAAAGAAGCAGTGTTTCCAAATCTCAAGTTTTACTTTCATTATGTGTCTCATCCCAGACTCTACTGAGAAATGAGACACCCCAAAGTATTTTGGAGATGCACTCTAAGTCTGGTTTCCTGGGAATTCACCTTCCTTCTCGGGACAAGCATCTCGACAATGGCAGCCCCCTCCCAGCATCCCTTTTTCTTTTTGCCCTCTCCATTATCACTATCACAACTCAATTCTTAAGCTTGGTACTCAGAAAAAACAAGAACTTGGAGCCTGGGAATTTCTTGATTACTTTTGTTTAAATCTTTGACAAATCTATTTATGCAAATCAAGCAACATTTGAAATGGCATTTCAGCTTGTAACACATTTAATTTTGAGGTTTTCATTGTTTCACAGAGCTCAATAGTGATTTTTCAATTAAGCTTAAAGGTTTAACACAATAGAAGATTTCTCTTTTCTTTCATACAGCAGATGCCAAGTAAATAGCATTTTCAAGGGGGGCATCCCCCACCACAACTCCTTTGCTCAGATCCATTCATTGACCTCTCACTGTGAAGAAAGGCTTCACTGCTGTCTGTCTTTGAATGTGTATAGTTAGGGATGAATTATTTAGTATACGGTTGCATAGATAAAAGTATGAACAAAGAGAGTGCAGACATGTAGATGTAGATTTGATGCTATAGCTATTTTGTCTCTCCATTCATTCTTTGGAGGGAAAATAGATAGTATACAAGAAGCTTTTTAAAATGGGTGATGATGCCAGAGACAGAACATATAATTTTCCTTGATTTACATTCGAATTCTTCTTTTATTGCTCTTACGAGATTTAACTAAAAAAAATTTAAAAAAGAAAGGTAACGCTATAAATTAAGAGTCTTTGAAAAATTCACTTTAGTTTAATGCTGCTGTCTCTTAGTTCACTGTTAACTACAGGGATGGAAATTTGGATTTTAAATGTTAGTAGAAAAGTCTCAATGAAAACTAAAATTAAAATGCTTAAATAAAAAGAAAGTAGGCCTTTGAATAAGTGATTTTTGATATCTATTTTAAGTGGTATATTGTGGGTGTGGTGTTGAATGCTGAATGTTGTCAGTTTTACATATTCTCTTAGACTGTAGTCTTAGAGTGGCTGAATTACTGTTCATTCTAGGAGAGATGAATTTTCAGCCTCTCATATGGTTTCATTTTCAAAATAGTGAAATTTTTCAAGTGCCCCAGTGCTAGAGAGACAGATGGTAGAGACCGACAAAATAATAACACTAAGAGATAGATATTTTTCCCTCTTTAAAGTGATGTTTCAATCCCAGATATCAGGTTGTTTCTGAGAGGGATACAAATCTATCCTGATTTCCTTCATTATTCAAGAGAGGGAACGGGCCCATCATTATTTTCTGTGAAGCTCATTGAAGACGGGATTATTCATCTTTTCCTTTTTTATTTTCTTTTTCCCCCCTTAAGGCTTGAGATCATTTGGGAGAGTTATATTTGATAGTTAGGATCTTAGATTCTTAAAGGGAGTTATAGGACACTCATTATTTATGATAGGGTTTAATAAGACTGGTGAAAGGAAACACAGTATGAGAACATTTATCTTTTCCTTCCCTTTCTTCTAATTTTTCTGAAGGTTGAAATGACTGATTCTGAAGTTTGAATTGTTGAAAGATAAAACACTCCAACATATTGGGGGACCCTCATGTATTAAACCAATGGGAGGGCATGAAGAAGAATCCCAAGGGAATGAGAAGACATGGGGGGATTACAATCTACATGTAGAAAAGATCCCAGAGTCATTTGAATGTTGAAGTCCATGGGGACAGATTATTTGGAAAAAAAGCTATAATTGGCAAATAGAACTTGGATAGTAAATTCTAGATAGTTGGTTTACAAAGAGCTAGACATCTCAATGATCTTAATGGTATTCAGATCAAGTTATGCTTCACGACCTTATTGTGGGTTGCTGGCAATGCTGGGCTCTCATGCCAGTGGAACATAAGCACTGGCAGGATATACCCAGGTGGGATAGGTTTAGAGCATGGGAAGGAGACAGCTATATCTGTTGTCAAAAGAGCAGTTTAGCAAGGTTTACAATGCTCTTCACCAGCTTAGCCACAATTGGCTGAATTCTTTGACTCCATAGATCAGTTCTCTCATACCACCCTCAAAGGTGCCAGTGAGTTTCCATCGGCATTTGAGTGGGAGATAGCATATTGATAAAATCATAAACCCTTGGAGTAGAAAATCATTTACATATACTCCTTATATAATGTATATATATGAAACATTATCTAATCTACCTATCTATGAGGTATTTCTATTGGACCCATGATTTATGAAATTTTCATAAATCCCCTTGTTAATGCAGATAAGCATTTGCTTTAAAGTTCATGGTCTTAGAGAGTTGTGTAGGAAACAGAAAATTGATGTGATTTACTCAGGGTCACACAGCATTTATGTGTCAGAGAGAGTTCTTGAACCCAGCTCCTATTTTTTTCTATTTACTCCAGCAGTGCTGCCAAACTCATATGCAGACAGGGTCACTAAAATATACATAAGGATCCCTGCAAGCCATGTATTCATGAACACAGAACCCAGAGTTAACATTGTCTATGTTCTATTGTACTTTATTATTTGGTTAAGTATTTCCCAATTATATTTTACTCTGGTGCTGGCTGACCTCAGAAATGTAGCAGACTGCAATGTGACCAGATTTGAAGTCTGTGTTCTCTACCAAGCTGTCTTTCAAAGTATGTTAGACATCCGGCTAAATTCATTTAACTCTGTTAGATTGTTAAGATGAGTTGGCAGTTCTTAGCCAAATGTACTGGCCTGTTTTGAAAGTTCATGGCTCCAACATTAATGAATGCAAAAAGTTAAATTCAATCATGTGGGACAGAAATAGAATTCTGGTGGCTTTCTGGATGGAGGGCTCATTACTCCTCACTCATGCCTCTCTATATGCATTCCATTTTTCTCCTTTCTTACCTTGTGATGGCCAAATCTGCTTCAAACAACCATTCTCCGTGCTCCCCCCATTTCAAAATCATGAAATGATAACTGATTTTGATGTCAATTGCTATAGATATCTTAGTTCTGGAAGTAATTGAAACTAACTTTTGGCTTTTAGTAAAATTTGACAGTTTAGAAGATTAACCCTATTGTAAAGTGTCATAAGAGGCTTAATAGTCTAGATATAGTCAACTTACTTTGTTTTTGAAAGATGTAACAGATTAATAATGTGCTTTATTCAGGTTTCTCTTTTCTTCTTGTACTTTATTTTTTTCCCCTTCTTTCACTACCCTTTGAATCCATGCTAAGAACAGGGAGTGGAAAGGATTGCTTGAGAAAATAAAATTTTTTTTGTTTAAAAATCCATTTTGACATATCTTTTGCTTCATTATCACATTTCTTACTTAATTCTTCATTTTTTAGAAGTAAGAAAAAAATTTAGCAAAAGTAATTAACGGGGGGTGTAGCTAGGTAGTGCAATGGGTAGAGCATTGGCTCTGGAGTCAGGCAGACCTGAGTTCAAATGTGACCTCAGAGATTTAATAATTACCTAGCTAAACATGAGTTTAGAAATTCTGAAACTTGGCTGATAGCTCTGGGGAATGGGAACTTCTAGTTTTTCATCCTTTCCCCATTGATTTCTCCCAGATTCCCATCTGCTGAAGTAAAAGCCAATTTTAGTCTTGATTACTATGGGAAGGATAATGGTGTGGATAAGAAGGAAAGGGAATAGTGTTTTTTAAAGTGCCTACTGTGTGTTATACATGGTGCTTAAATCATTGTACAACTAATATCTCATTGGAATGAGGAGGTAAAGGAAGAAGGCGGAAGATGAATGGAAGTACACCCGTGTTCATGATTATATTACCTGTAAACATTATAATGAGTGCTTGAGAATACATTCATTATGAGTGCTCCAGTGTGTGGTTTGAACTGGAAATACACAAATTTATAAATGCCCATGAGGTCCCTAAGATACAGTTTAATGTCTCATTTGGTGCTCATTAGACCATGGAAGCCAACATGTCTTCAATTTAGACTGATTTCACCTTGTGAAACAAAAATTAGGTCTGTTAGAGAATGGTGAGTGGTTCGAGTTTTCTTCTTCCTTTTTTTCTCCCTCCCCATTTTTGTATTGGTTATATGAAAAAACTCTGCAACTGAATCATAGAAATTACAACTCGCAAATTTGGTTTACAGCTGAATTATGCAGAAACGAGGCTCAGTCAGTTGGAAAACTGCCATTGTGAGAAGACCTGTCAAGTAAATGGACTGATCTATCGAGACCAAGACTCCTGGGTAGATGATGATCACTGCCGGAACTGCACGTGTAAAGTAAGGCTCTTTCAAAAAGCACATTTAAGGGGCAGAGAACTAATTATGGTACAATCTTGACTTTTGAAGACATATGTTAACTTGGAGAATTATTTCTCTTTCTCTCTCTCTCTCTCTCTCTCTCTCTCTCTCTCTCTCTCTCTCTCTCTCTCTCTCTCTCATATTCAGCCACTGGCAATTTTGAATGATTGTTAAGAAATGCTGGAAATTTGCCATTTAAAAAAAATGTGCATCTTTAGAACATAAAATTGACTTTACCTTGACAGCAGTCTCTCACTTGTCCTAATTATATCCTTGAGAATCTTATTATTTACGGAGTGGAAGATAGGGAAATGTATCTCTTGGGCTCAGACACCAAGGTTGATTTCATTCATCATGCACTTACCTTGTGACGGAAAAAAAAGATCTCTGGAGCCGGAAACACCAGGGTTTGAATGTGTTACCGACCATTCTACATTTATGATTCAGGCCAGAACGTTTAGCATCCTGAATTTGTATCCATAAAATGAGCACAATAATACTACTGTTCTCTCAGGGTGGTTGTATGGATCAAATATGAATAAATGTAAAACATTTTGCAATGTTATTAAAATTTATAGCTACTTTTCCCTATAAGGTACTAACTATGACTTTAATTTGCTTCCCAAAATGTTTCCACAACTTACATAGTGAAAGCTATGGCCTCTATAGTCAGGATTTAATATTTGGAAGGAGTTTTAATATGTAAATCTTGTCCCACTGAAATTATTTGATAAATATCTGTAGAATGTCATTGTTTGTCCAGGAAAATATAAAACTGATTGTTAGTGCTTTGAAAATGATTGACAGAATCTGCAAAAGGTGCTATTTATCTTCTTATAGAAATGGGCTTTTGTTTTCTGTCTAACTTATTTGTTCTGGGTGGGCATGGAATATAATCAATGATGTTTATCAGTAAAGTTAACAGAGGTGGCTTGAATTCATTCAGGTTATAGAATAGACTCTCTTTTCAATCGAGGAATAAATTTAAAACTTCTAGCAATACTTTTGTATGTCTAAAGTTTCTGGAATGAGGTTTTGGGTCTTTAAAAGGAAACCCATTAGGCCCCTTTTCCAATCCCCCCTTTCTATTCTCATTCCTTCCCTGTTGTCTTGTTTATGACATTTTGTTTTATGCTCATCTTATCTCAGTCACAATAACTTCTCATCCATCCTCAGTCCACTAGAGCCAAGATATTTATTCATTTAAGAAAGTTTAATTAGGTCTCAATGAAAACAGTTCAGGGAAAGGTTCACATTATTCAGATGTGTATTGCATATTTCCATTGGGTTGGTTACCATATTTTCAGAAGTTTGATAATCAAAGTGTTATATTTGGTATATATTTCTATATTTTCTTTATATATATACATATATATGTATAAAATTATAAACTTTGAATTGTGTGAATATATATGGCTAACTTCATGGGATTTATTACTCATTAATTATAACCTAGCTATGTCAATGAATTGGTCACTTTGAAAATGTATATCTGAGTCTGTATCTAAAATCTATTGCTGAAAAATGAGAGAAATTCTTTAAAGTCAATTCTTTTATGTCATCACATCATAGTTCCATTGCCTTTCAGTGCCGGTTTTCTCTATAAGAGGTTTGCCGAAAGTCTTAGAGCAGTTTATTACTTCAATAATGTAAGACTACTTCTGGAATAATGATCACTGTGTAAGTCATTCTCTTGGTTCTACTCCATTCATAGTCTTTCCTGCTTTGAGTTTTCTTTTTCTGTTCTTTTTTAGAGTGGAGCGGTAGAATGCCGGAGGATGTCCTGTCCCCCTCTCAACTGTTCTCCTGACTCTCTCCCTGTCCACATCGTTGGACAGTGTTGTAAAGCATGCCGCCGTGAGTATAGACTGGGTTGAACAGTTATATGCAAGTTTCTATTAATGAACAGTTTAAATAAAAATAATCATGTGATAATGATGTAAATTAATTCACTAGTCAGGGAAAATAGTGTTGCAGTTCTCTGGGTTCATTTTTAGAATCTAGACAGCCTGGCATACCTAGGATATTTTAGTCTAGCAAATTAACCAAATTATTGACCTTTTCTTGTCTACATTGGAAGGGCTATGTATCATAGCCAATCTGTCCTTCTTTATCTTCCTCTCATGTGACATTTCATCTCCAGAATCCCTACCTTTGCAGACACTGTTCCCAATGCTGGGAATATGTTCTCTTCTCACTTCAACCTTTTTGGACCACTTATCTTCCTTCAAACTTATGAAAACTACTAATTCCTACATATGTATCTTTCTGATTTTCCCAGATGCTTGTACCTCCTTGACCTCCAAATTATTTTGTATTGACTTCCTAAATATTTATTTGTCTTTTAGCATTTTGTTTCTCTTTATAGAAAGTTAGCTTCTTGAGGGCAAAAACAGTTTCATTTTTCTCTTAGTATCTCCAGCACCAAGGACAATGCCTGCCACATTGATATTTAATAAGCGTGATTAATTATAGAAGCTATCACCGAATATTGAATTTGTGTTTAATAGTATGGTATTGTAGAAAGAGGATTTTATCTGCCATCAAGAGAGATGCATTCAAATTCTATCTCTGATACTTGCCAGTTAAGTGACCACAGATAGGTTATTTAACAGCTCATGACCCCAGTTTCCTTACACATAAAATGGGAATAATTATACCTGGATTATCTTCCATCGCAGAACTGTTGTAAAGATCATGAGAAAAACACTTATGTAGTATGCTGTTATTACTATTTTCATGCTGGAAATATAAGTATACAATTCTATTTTCATAATAGCTCCTGTATATATCCCTTCTCTTCTCATATACTGCCAGTAGCTGAGTTCACTCCACTCTCATTTAGACTCTTGTAATAATCTGTGGGATGGTCTGTCTCAGAGCTTCCCCTTCCACAGTCCATCCTCTGCTTGGTTGTCGAACTGTCTTCTATGTCATCTTCTCAAAGCACCAGTATATGTCATGGTAGACATTGAACTCAGGTTTTCATGGCTCTGGGTCTAAATCTTTATCTACTAGGCTATATACTATCTCTCTCAGAACTATAGAGAGTTACATTTAACAAGTAGTCATACAGTCTTTTCTTGAAGACTTTCACTGAGAAAGGAACCGTCACCTCTCCAGACAGCCTATGCTACCTTTGGACAGTTCTATTAAAAAGATATTTTACATCAAGTTGAAATTTACTTCACTGCACTTTTTACCCATTGCCAGTACTTTTGCCTTCAAGCACCAGACTGAAATCGAATCCCTCTTCCATGTGACAACTTTTCAAATACTTTAAGGCAGTTATTATGTCTCCCTGTGGAGTCTCTTGTTTATTTCTATTTTAGATTTAGTTCAAGGTACTAGCAGAACATTTAATTGAAGAGCCTATATAGGCAGTTGGAAATAAGGACTGTGACTTATAACTACAACTAATGATAGAGATTGAATTGGTATTTATAGGAATGAATGAATGAATTATTTTAAAAAAGCATTTATTTCATTTTTTAGGGTTTTTTTTTGCAAGGCAAATGGGGTTAAGTGGCTTGCACAAGGCCACACAGCTAGGTAATTATTAGGTGTCTGAGACTGCATTTGAACCCAGGTACTCCTGACTCCAAGGCTGGTGCTTTATCCACTACGCCACCTAGCTGCCCCTAAAAAGCATTTATTAAATACTTATTATCTTCATAGCACTATGCTAAGCTCTTGGAAATCAAATAAAAAAAGGTATTAGTCTTTTTCCTTAAAAAAAAAAAACTTGCGCTCTGTACTATTAGAAGAGATAAGGAGGAGATAAGTTTGGGAGTTAAAGCATTTCAACCATTTTAGTTCCTTTTCAGATCGAAAGGCCCCCTTTTTTGAGGGCAAAATGAAAGCAGGTGATAATACATCTTCTTTAGTGGCATTTGCATTAATCAAACCATGTCAATCTGTTTCGGAGTCATTTGACAGTGTCAAGGACTTTGATGGTAAACTTTTTTTGCTGAGTCTTCAGAAGCCACAGAAGCTCTGTGGCTGCAGAGGCAGGTGCTAGATACTTGGGTGATTTCCCTGGAGAATGACAACAGGCATAGGCAGAGGGGAGGACCAGTGTCTAGGGGAGCATGGTTCTTTCTTTGGCTCTTGGGTTAATGGCAGTAAGTGGTGGTGCCATGATCTCAGAGCCTTCTCCCCAGAGCTTTCTTCCCTGAGTAATAGTTTAGTTGTATATAAATAATTTTAAGATTTACAAAGTGATTTTTTTGGCACCAAACCTGCAATTTGCAAGTCATCTCCACAAAGGAGATTGTTTGAATTTGGGAGAAGGAATAAAATGGCTATGGGAGAAAGTAGAGAAAAGGACAGATACTTGGGGAAATGGAATGCAGAGCCCTTATCATCTCCTTTTCAAGTAGAATACAAGATGTTGATTTTGACATTTCAAAACTGTAAGCATGGAAAGATAGTTGAAATATGAAGAGCTTTCTATAGACAAAGAATGTCTTGGAGTCAGTATCTCACTTTCTCCTGGAAGCAAACATTAGCATTATGGACTCTAGACCCAAATATCATGGCTTAAGTCTTCAGATTTAAAAAAAAAAGATATATTTGCAAATCTCTCTTTTAGATTCTTACAAAACAAAACCAAATACAATTCAGTCCAATAGACCAGGTCTGTACTTCATGGAGATATGTCATTTTCTGATTCATCATTAATATAAAGTTGAAGGATTCATGGATCTATTTAAATTTGAACCTTTGTTCTCACAAAACCCAACTGAAAGCACCTGCTTTGCCTTTTGTATTATTTTCTAAGACAGAAAAAAAATGAGATTTTTGGAGGTAGACCAAAAATTAGGATAACCAGCATGAATTTTTGGCAGTGGCACTTATATCAGAAAAAAAGATTGGGATTGAGAAATTAAAGACATTTTGGTGATTCTGAAAAAATACCTCAAGTTCAATTTATCATTTTGTGGCATACTTATAAACTCAGCCAATTGCAGTCTTAAAGGAGCTATGGATACCTTAAATAAAGCCTGTACTTAATCCTGTTATATGAAGAATAAGGTAGGGTTGTCCAGGGGATATGGTTTTGAAGTAAATTGAATAATTTGAGCTAATGGGTCCCTGTGCTATTATGCTTGCTGAAATTGAGTAAATCCAAGAACAGAGTTCTTGTCATTTGAAATGTGTCTCAAGTCATCAGTTTCAAAGAGGAAGAGAGGAGAAAAATCTAGACACATGTCTTGAGACATTACATATCCAAGTCAGCATGTGGTGTTGGACACAGGGATGTATACTATTTTTTGGTCCCTAGCCCGGGAAAAGAAGCATCTGGCAAATTTGACAGCAATACACTTAGCAGAATGAACCACCTGGATGAGTCAGCACCAGGTGCAGAGTTGGGAGCATTGCAGACTTTTGCATAGAAATCTCAGGGTTTTGAAGGAAGGGTCTATAGATGAAGAAGTGAAATGGAAACCTTCATCATTTTGGCCACAATGTTATGCTTTTTATACTATTCTCTCTCTCTCTCTCTCTCTCTCTCTCTCTCTCTCTCTCTCTCTCTCTCTCTCTCTCTCTCTCTCTATATATATATATATATATATGTATATATATATATATATATATCTATCTATCTCCTTGCATCTGGGTGATGACATCTATTTCTTATTTCACCTTGTGTGTAGACACAATTTGAAAGTTTTCAGCAAGGAGATACTGCCCTTTTCTTGTTTTCAATGATCCATTGAGCTCTCTAGTGAAAGTATAAGCACCTTTTTTGGTCAGAAGACATAGGCAAATCCATTGAGTTTATTTTCTGCTATTGATGCAGAGGGAAAATTTGGTGGGGTCATTTTTTGAGTGAATATTTTTGTTACTACTATAAAATGGGTCAGTCAGGTGAATCAAGGTTTAGGCTTACAGAAAATTTGAATTGAGTAATAGGAGCTCTATCCATTTTTTCCATGAATCTACATTCACACAGTTCAAATGATAGTTAATTTCTTAGACTTTTTAAAACATCTTTTACTAAGTTGAGTCTTTGAGTTCATTGTTATACATTGGTTGACTTTTCTGAACCTGAGGGACAAAGTTGTACTCTTTTTATTTTAAATTTGAATAATCTCACATCTCCCAAAACACATGTATTGTTGAATAGGTTAATAGATTTATACCTGGAGATGACTTTGAAGCAATCTAATGCAATTTCCTCAATTTATATTATTATTATTATTATTAACTAGTCAATGCCACCACAAGATTTGTATCCTAGAGAGATCAAAGAAAAACAAAAAGTCCTACACATACACAAATATTTATAGTGACTCCTTTAATGATGGTAAATAATTGGAAATTGAGAAAATGTTTGTCATTTGGGAAAAGACTGAACAAATTGTGATGGAATATTATTGTGCTATAAGAAGTGATGAAGGAGATCGTTTCAGAATAATCTGGGAAGCCCTAGAAACTGATAGAAAATGAAGTGAGGGGGCGGCTAGGTGGCACAGTAGATAGAGGGCCCTGGAGTCAGGAGTACCTGAGTTCAAATCTGACCTCAGACACTTAATAATTACCTAGCTGTGTGGCCTTGGGCAAGTCACTTAACTCCATTGCCTTGCAAAAACCAAAAAAAACCTAAAAAAATGAAGTGAGCAGAACCAGAACATTATATACAGTAATAATAATATTATAATGACGAACAGTGAAAGACTAAGCTACCATGATCAATACAGTGATCCTTGACAGTTCCAAAGGACTCATGATGAAAAATATTATCCACTTTTGGAAAGAGAACTGATTGGCTCTATGCTTAGAATGAAGAAGATTATTTTTAATTTGTTTTTTATTGTTCTTTTTTGGGGAATAAGGGAAGTAATGCTTTGCAGAACTTCACATGCATAATGGGCATCATATTGCTTGTATCTCAATGGGTGGGGTATGGTTAAAAGAGAGAAAGATAATTTGAAATGCCAAATTTTAATAAATAATGATTAAAAATGAATTAAGATTAAAAATGGAAACAGCTAGCAATAATTATCTCCATTTTGTAGATGAGGATATTGAAACTGAGAGAGGTTAAATGGCTTGACCAGGTTTACACACCTAGTCAGCTTGGAGTCCAGCTTCTATCCACTATGCAATCTCATTATGGAAACTAGGATCCAAGTCATATACCTTGTAAAAAATGCAGCTAGGAATCAAACCTGGCTTTAAACTCAGTACTTGTTCCACTATGCTACAAAGTTCTAAAATCCAGTATCAGGATTGAAGGAGGAAGGGAAAGGAATAAGCATTTACATAGTGACTACTATGAACCAGGCTCATGCTAAGAATTTTAAAAAGTCTTATTTTTAAGACACAATAGTTCTGCAAGACAAGTGTTCCCATTTTACAGATGAGGAAACTGAGATAAACACATTAAGTGTCTTGCCCAGGTTCATCCAGCTAGTAGATTTCTTGAGACCAGGTTTGAGTTCAGGTCTTCCTAATTCCAAGTCTAGTGTGCTAGCCACTTCACCAACAGCTTCCTCAAAAGATAACCTTTGATTTAAATGTTTTTCTAGACTAGTCAATTCACTTCAATTCAATTAGCATTTGTTAGTGACTTATGATGTATAATGCACTGTGTTCAGCATGGAGGCTCCAAAATAAAAATGGCTTCAAGGGGTTCATATTCTACTGAATGAATTTAACAATGTATCAGTATATAAATGAATTTATGATAATTTGAGGTACAGGCAGTGAGCACAAGAGAAGCAGGTAAGGTCCCTCACAGGTTCATGAGGTAATCCATAAGTCAAAGATTCTAAGATGCAGAGTTGATGATGCAGAGTTGATGATGAAGTTCATGGGGATAGATAGCTTGTATGCTAAGGTAGACAAATTTCTATATTTTGATAATAGATTGGTCCTCATGTTTTAAACTATCTTGGTTCATTCTTTGGTTTATTTGTGAATTAGAACTCTAAAAGAATTGTAGAATAAAAAATATATAAAAGATTCACAGAAACCACAGCCAAAATTAATATGTTAATAGTGATTAGAGTCATAATGAATTACTTTTCCAAACCACCACTCTCTTCTTGTATTTAATAGTAGGTGGAAGAATCTATCTTCCTTTATTAAGATCTTGGCATATTGACTAATTTGTCTATCTTGTTACAGCAAAGTGTATCTATGGTGGAAAAGTTCTTGCAGAGGGTCATCGGATTTTAACCAAGAGCTGTCGAGAATGCCGAGTAAGTTGGAATCTTAACTTTACTCCCAGGTCTTGGATAAGGAGGAGATAATGAACTGATTTGGGACATCAGGGAAGGCAAATGTCTGGAAACTATATACCTGACTCAATCTAGCAGTTTTGCAGAAGATTGACTAGCTCTGTAATGAATAATTATAAAGATAATTTGGGTCTGGCAAATGCTCTAGCATTTTGAATAGAACCCCCTCCCCCCAGTTAAAACTGAAATTGAGGGAATGATTAAGCAAATTTATATAGAATACCTTTTCTGTATATAGAAGCAGATTGATTAATTTATGGTCATCTCTATTTCTTTGGGGATTATGTGTCAACGACAAAGAAACTGTATTTTGGTAGTATGGGATTGATTGACTATTGAATGATGCCATCTCAGAATACCTTATTTGCTCACTGTGACCCACTCTAATTATGTAGGCTAGGTTTGGTATAATGTTAAAACTGAATCATGGGGTATGAGTTTAATGGATATAACCAGATGGGAGAGAGGTATTTCAATGCAGATGGAGTCAAAGATTATCAAATCTATTAAACAAAGCCATGAGTTCTATTTTCATAGTTCCAAGAAAGTTTTAGAGGAATAATAATAGCAATTAAGGTAGAAACAAATCTGTGTTAAAAAAATTCCATGGAGGATGCCTGAGGCAGTTTAAAAAATCAAAACAAATCATTCCTCATAGATAGTCATACTCAATTTTAAGCAATTATTGGTCTCCTTTGACATTTCTGTAAGTAAAGCAATTTGAGAATGGAAAATCTGAGTTGTATGAATTGTTAGAAATTAAGGTTGAAATATGGTAATTAGGAGTGTTTGTATTTAACTAATTTCATATAGGTTCTCTCTGTAAAAAGGATAATGGAAGAATTTTATTTCTCCACCACACAGAGACCTGAAGGCCATGGAGAAACAAATCACAATCAAGAGGATTAAAATATGTGAATCATCACCTTCTTTTATGCTTAAAATGTTTCTGAAAAACAAGTGAAAAGAGGTGATGAAGTTTATAATTTAGATGGACCCCCCCCCTTTGTGGGGTGGCACTGATTTAATTCCTTTCTCAGGAATTTTCACTATTTAAAACAATATTTGTTAATTATAGATCTCATTCATTAAATGTGTTAAAGGTCAATTAGAGCTCCCAGCCTCATTTCATCAACAGATGGTCAAATCAAGCTTCTTTTGAGAATCAAAAACACAACAACAAAATCTAAATCTTCTGGATTTTGCATGCTGCTTTGTAAAAAGATTCCCTTGGTAGAACTTGGGATGGAAATCTCTGGCCCTAGAAGAAAATAGTTCTTGAGACCTTTTTTTTTAACTCCATAATAGACAGATGCAACTTTAGATATGTAGAAACTGGTTGGACACATGACCACATTGAAATAACCTACAGCTAATATCATATGATGTTCATAGAATATTATCTGGATTCTTGACATCTTGACTTAACTGAGGTGTTAGATGTTAAATACAGATGACATTTCTGACCTTGAATCATAGTTACACCGTACATTTTAGTAAAAACTCTGGGTAGTTAAGCAAGTAACCTCTGTAACTCATTCCTTATACAATTGTATTCATCATGCATTCCAGGAGAATATCTCCTCCTTTCTTGGATTCCTAAACATTAAAGGAATTACTTGGCGAAGGTAAAAAGTAGTCTAAGATGGACAGCTAGAGCATTGGACATAGGGTCAGGAAAACATGGTATTCAATCCTGTCTCCAAAAATTACTGTGACAAGTTCTTTGACGTCTGCTAGCCTCATTTTCCTCATCTGCAAAATGAAGAGAGTAATTACACCTTCTTCATAGAGTTGCGAAAATAAAAAGAGGTTATTTACATATATATCTTTCTAAACTTTTAAGGATTTATATAAATTTTAGTTATGATAATAATAATAATTATAATCTGAGATGGGTCTCAGATACTTTCTAGCTTGTGCCCCTAAATATATCTACCTAATTTTCCTCATCTATAAAAATGTAACTGAAAATAGAAACTTCACATCATTGTTTGTTCTTCCAAAGTTGCTTTAAACAGGTTGAAGTTCAGAGCAGATTTGAGTACCGGAATGACCATACATATTGATTACCAGGATATGCCTGAGGGTACCCAATAACAGAATCTCACTTGAAAGAGACTTGAAAGACCACCCAATCCAGTGATTTCTTAACCTCTTTTTTGCTATGGACTCCTCTGGCAATATGAGGATGCCTATGGACCATTTTTCAGAATAATGTTTTAAAATGTTTAAACCAAAATACATAGAATTTTAAAAGGAAACCAATTATGTTGAAATATAGTTAATAAAATGTTAAAAAAAATCATTAACCTCAGCTTAGGAAGCCCTTTTGTAATCACTCCTATCCCAAAACAAGTTTTCTTTCCATAACATACTCAAGCAATAGCTGTCTATTACTGTTTACCTTACCTTGAAGACCTCTGATAGAGGCAGAATGCGTTATCTCCCCAGGCAGTCTGTTTGAGATAGCTTGACCTGCTAATCTCAGTTTTCCTTAAAACTTAAGCTTTCCTCTTTACAATATTTACTTATTGATCTGAAGAAAAGCTGGAACTGCTTGAATCAAAACAGACCAAACCTATTTCCTCCATTATCCAATAGCCTTTCATTTATTTTAACACAACTGTCATTTTCTCCTTAAATCTTCCCTAAGTTAAACATCTCCATTTTTTTGCCCCAATGGATCATCAAGTGACATGATCTCAAGGTCCTTGACTAAAAGAAGGCAAAGCTAAGATTGAATGCTGTGGCAGGAATTATCTGCAGTAAAGAAGGAGCAACATACTAAGAAGATCAGAGGAGTGTATACTAAGGAATCCCAGAGATTCACATTCCAAGGAAGCAGTTATAGGGGTAGAAAAGGAAAGAGATGGAGACCAATTAGGGTATACCATATAATTTAGTACCCATTGGCCACTTAGCCTAGCTTCCTTTTATAGCATTATTGCCTTTGCTTTTATGATATGTTAAAGTTTGGGTTCTTAATTTGCGGTCCTTGAAATTATTGTTCCTTTTCTCTCCCCCCCCCCGATATGTCTTTGTCTATCTGCCAGTTTGTCTCTCTCTGTCTCTCTCTTGATTTATATATTCTTTTTCTATCTTTCTAATAATCTATCTTCTCCCTCTCTCAATATCTAAATATTTATATTTCTCTCTTTAGACTGAGGTACTTCTATCTAGAGATAGACAGATGACTGTGTTTGAATGTAACGTTTGCATTTTGTTTTATCCATTTAAAAGCATCATTCTGTGAATAGTTTCATCGTCTTTCCCAGACTACCAAAGGGATCTGTGATACAATAAAAAAGGTTAAGGATGCCTGCTTTAAAAGGTTCAGTGATTTAGCTTCTTCAATAAACATTTGGTTGTATTTATTTATTGTGTCTTGTTCTATTACTGAACTGATGCCAGAGATGATTTAAAAAAGCAACAACAACAGCAACACTTGGGTGACCAGTAGTAGAGAATAATCTTTTTGGAACATTTTTACAAACTTGGGTAAATGGCCTCATCAAAGATGAAAATGTTTGATCTAGGGAGAGAAAGCAACTCATAGATGACACTACTATATATACTCATAGTTATAAAAGTCAATCCCTTCAAATTAACAATTTTCCAATCTGCAAAATGAGCATAATAATGATAATTTTTCTGTTAGAGGACAGATCTCTCGTTTTTATTAATGAAGGGGATTTCTAAAATTGTGTGTGTGTGTATATATATATTATTTATACAATTATAAACAGAATAAATTCTCTTCACTAATATAGGTCTTCAACCTATCTACAACATGATTTTAGAGAAGTGCTTGGAACATTGAGCTGTTAAAAGAAAATTTCCCATCTTCACACAGATAGCATGGGAAAATAGTAAGGCTTCAATTTAGCTAGGTCAACCTGAATCCTAATCTAATCTCTCCACTGTACCATCATGTCTCTTAAGTGTCTGTGAGGTTCACCTAAATGTATTTGTAGAACATTTGGCAAGATTTATATCACTATATATCCACCTATATAAAAGTATATATATATATATATATTTATATATTATGTATATATAAATATAAAGAGAGAGATGCATATATATATATACACACATACACAACATCTATCTATATCTAATCTATCTCTCTATTGACATAGATATACACACACGTGTAACTATTTGGAGATCTAGGATAGCCTACTTTTATAGTATTATTACCTTTCCTTTCATGAGTTGTTGAAGTCTAGCCTCTTAATTTGAGGTCCTTGAGATCATTGTTCTCCTTATCTCAGTTGTTATTAAACTTAGATCACAAGTGATGGACAATTTAAAGGAGAGAGTGGATCTGTGTTTTGTGTTGGAATAATGTCATGGAAAGTTTACTCTTTGATAGCAGAAATGAATTATATCATATTGGTTACAGTAAACTTTAGGACATAGAGAGATTGAAGTAAGAATGAAGGGTTCAGGCAAAACTGTTTTCTTTTTCAGTGACTTCATCCTAGAGAATAAGGGCTACTGCATACCAGCAAACTTGTAAAAATCTCACATCTACTGGCAAATTGTATGTTTTGACCTTGGGGGTCAAAACTTAGCAAGAAGTAAAGAGAAACACATGTCTCAACCAGTTCAGACAAGCATCTGCCTTTCCTTGATTTTACTGTGAAATGTCTATCTTCCAGCTTTGTCTGTCTCACTGGATTCAGCCTCCCCTATTCTTTGTTGCTGCTGTTGTTTTGAGCAGATTCAAATAAGTGGTCAGATTGAATTGGATGCTGGCACAATTGGTTGCTTGCTGGAAATTTTCATTGAGTTTTATCTCTCACTCAGTTTTATGTAATTAACCATCTTGAACACTAGCAAAATAGATAATTTTCCTTGTCTTCCTTGACTTCTGAGATAATTTATTTCAAACTGCTCACTTTTCCTCCTTCCAAGAAGATCATAGATTTTTAGAATTAGAAATTAGCAAGCACTTGGTCCAACTTATTTTACAGATGCAGATACTAAAACCTAGAGAGGCTAAGTGATTCATCTACTATCACATACATTTTTTTTTTGCAAAGCAATGGGGTTAAGTGGCTTGCCCAAGATCACACAGCTAGGTAATTAAGTGTCTGAGGTCACATTTGAACTCAGGTCCTCCTGACTCCAGGGCTGGAGCTCTATCCTGTACTGTCTAAGCTGCCCCAATAACACATATTTTTAATAATAGAAGAGTTGAGATTCTTTTCTAGTTCTGATTCTAAAAATAACATTTATTCCATTTAACTTTATGTTTCCTATTTTCTTTTCTTAAAAGTTTTTATCTTTTGGTTGGTGGAGTGACTGGGGTTTTAGTAATACAGAATTATTACGTTTTCTTCTAGCTTAGAGGCAGTCATGGTATGGTGGATGTGACCTCACACTTAATAAGATCTGAATTTAAGTTCTGTCTTAACTGGGTGTGTGACCCTGGGCAAATCACACATTTTTTTATTATCTCAAGGAGTTTGTTAAATTTTGAAATTTCAAAAAATGTGCTGATCTACATTGATAGAGATTCCTCATCTGGAAGGTTGTTACCTTAATGAAATCACAGGTCCATACTCTGTCTCTCATGGATAAGAAATACAACTTATATGAATTATAAATGATGGAGAGGGAATGGTAGCATAGATTATCCAAAAGGATGCTTGATCTTAGAGTAAATCATATTTGATTTTAAAATATGGTTTTGCATTTACATTTGTGCAAGGACAGGTTTGCAATGAACATGAGCAGCTAGAGCCCATTATGAATTAGGAATTGAGCTATTAGATGTATACCTAGGAAAAAAGTGTAGACTAGTCACTTAGTAAATGCAACAGCTGACTTACAGTCCACATTCTCCATTGTGCCCATGGAATGTCAGAAGAACAACAACAGCTACTACTACTACTACTACTACTACTACTACTACTACTACTACTACTACTACTACTACTATTACTATTACTACTACTACTACTAATATCATTTATTGAGTACTTAATATTTATGGAGCTTTTTCTCTTTTTCATATGGAGCTTCTAAGACTGATAAAATAATTTCCAAATATTATTTCATTTGATCTTTTATAACAGCACTCTGAGATAGGTGCGATTTTTAATCCCTGTTCCACAGATGAGGAAACTGAAGCTGATAAATGGTGCATCCTGCTTCACATGGGCAGTATTTGGTAGACACAATATCTGAACCCAAGACTTTCTAGCTTCAAGGTTAGCTCTCTATCTACAACACCAAATTGCCTTGCAAATAGTAGGTTCTTGTTGAGTAGAATGCAGAAGGAAATTGGGTGGTTGGTTGACTGACCAGATATTATTGAGCATCCTAAGAAGAATCCAGAGGTATTCTAAATAAAGCTTGTTCAAGAGAAGTACAAAATTGACGCTAGGTTGGGAGGATGGGATGGGATGAAGTCCGTGGAGAATTGTCCCAGATTTTCATCATCTTCATTATTAAAATTGACTGTTAGAGAAATACTTTTACCAGTGATTCAATTAATTCTATCAAAATTCTTTTATCTCCTCATTTTGTTTGATTTCCAGGGTGGAGTTTTAGTAAAAGTGACAGAAGTGTGTCCTCCTTTGAACTGCTCAGCAGAAGATCACATTCTTCCCGAGAACCAATGCTGTAGTGTCTGCAGAGGTGAGCCAAGATTTAGAGGGCATTGGCAAAGAAAGTTGGATGGTTGGGAAGAATGAGGGTTTGATGGTTTTCTAGAATGAGTAGAATGGAGGAGATACACAGCTCCTCCTGATAGATGGATGGAATGGTTGCTATGCTAAGAGTCAAGAAACGAAGAATCTAACAGCATTGCTGCCTCTAGGCAGCTATTACATCCATAGGGCAGCTAGTTGGCACAGTGAATAGAGCATTACTCTTGTAGTCAGGATGGGACTTCAAATATGGTTCCATCAAATTAGTCACTTGTAATTTGCTAGATGTGTGACCTTGGACAAGTCACTTAACCCTGATTGTCTCACATACACGGTCATCTCCAGTAGTCCTGATTCATATCTGGTCACTGGAAGCAGGTGACTCTGAAGGAGAAAGTGAGACTGGTGATTTAGCACAGCAACCCCTCATTCAAATTCAATTCATGTACTTGTCATGGTTTCCACATACCTGTCATGGTCTTCTTTAAGAATGAAGGACAAACAGCTATGGGCAAAGTACTTAACATGCCTCTGCCTCAATTTTCCTAACTGTAATCGGGGATGATAAATTCTATTGATCATATAAGGCTGAAACAAAGTCATGCTGCTAACTCAAACCCATGTGCCTTACACATAGTAGTTGCTTAAAACTTATTTGAATTTAAAAATAAACATAGGTACATTCATTCAGAAGCTTCAGTTACATAAAAATCTCTTCATCACAACACCCCAGCAAGTCAGGGATTATTAGAGAACAGCCTAAAAGATAAAATACTTGAGTTGGAGTCAAAAAGATGTAGGTTTAAATCTTGGGACAGACACTTGCTTTCCTCTCTTATTCTAGTGGTGTTTTCTTTTTTTTTTAATACTCTTAATCTGCTACTGATGTAGCATAAAGCATCACCATATTTGTTATATTTAATTATTTCCTTAGAGCATGAGTCAGGAGGATATACAAGGAGCTAGGAAGATTACAGGACATTCTCAATGATCTCAGGGAGAGTCTGCATTGCTATTCTCTCTTGAGGAGCTCCCAACATCAGTAACATGGCCCCTAACTGCTTCCTCTCTATAGATCAGATAAGAGGAAAGGCTCTTGCCTGTGCCCACCTGGTGTAGCTTCCCACAAATTGACCCCAGTTGTATTGTGTTGTCAATTCAAGTTTGTCTGAGTTCAATTCCACTCCTAAGACAACCTCTCTGAATCTCACTTTCATCATCTAGAAATTGGACTGCTATTAGCTCTCACCTCATTGAGTTGCTGAGGATTGAATTAGATAAAGAACACATAGAGCTTTGTGAGGCAATTGGGAGTTACAGAGAATAGAGTGCCAGATCTAGAATCAGGAAGGCCTGAGTTTGAATTTGAAATTTTCTTTTATTTTTCTAATTGCATAAAATGGTTGTTTTTTTCAATATTCATCTATTTGCAAGTTTCACATTTTTCTACCACCCTTCCTTCCTTCCTCCATCCCCGTGGAAAATGTACATATTAGTCATATTGTTAAAGAAGAATTACAATAAGGGGAAAGAAAAAACTCATGAGAGAAAAAAAAAACCAGAAAAACACAAAAGAAGTTTTCAAAAAAGTGAACCAGAGCAGATCTCTCAGGGTTGTCCCTCGTGATAGGAGCATTGGCAAGTCACTTAATTTCTGTTTGTGTCAGTTACCTTAGTTGTAAAATATGGATAACATCTACCTCACAGGGTTCTTGTGAAGATAAAAAAACGATAATAATTGTATTTAGCATAGCAGCCGTCATATCATAAGCATTATATAAATGTTAGCTATTGTTATAATTAGTGTGATACATTCAGCATTGTAGAAATGTTTACTGTCATAGCCATCCATGACATATAAGTCATTTAGCAGATTCTAATGGTTCCAGTGATAGACTGAACTGGATTCAAATTCTGCCTCTGAAATTTCACAAGTCTCAACCTATCAAAGCTCTCTGATCACCTGTCTTTGCCTGTAACCTACAGAGAAGGTACCTTTCTGCATTGGGAGAGTGAGTTTACTCAACTGCAAATAGCCTGTTCCAATCACTTTTGCCATACCACTTCCTATTTCTATCCATTTCTATTTTTAATCACCCTCTCCATCATTAGCCCCCATGTCCATCCTTATACCCATGACTATCCTAAAGATGCTTAATTGTTTCAGTCATGTCCTCCTCTTCATGATGCCATTTTGGGGTTTTGTTGGCAGAGATACTGGAGCTGTTTGCCATTTTTTTCCAGTTTATTTTACAAATGAGGAAACGTGTTTGTCAAGGGTCACACAGCCAGTAAGTGACTTGTTAAGGATAACACAGTAAGTTTGTGAGACTGGATTTGAACTGAGGAAGATGAGTCTTAATTAGTCCAGGTGTGGTACTCTATCCATTGTAGCACCTAGCTGCCCCTCCATCCTTACATCCATCCCTGTCATCATCACTATCCCATTCCCATACTTATCCCTTTATTTTCCCCCTCCTCATCTTTTTTTCTATCACTGTTTTTATCCCTGTCCCCAGCCCCATCCCATTCCCATTGCTTATCCCTATCCCTCTCTCTATCTCTTCTCATTATTACCATTATATAGATGAGGAAACTGAGATTTGGAGAAGTTGTGTATAACATTCAACTAGCGTCTAAGTTGAAATTTGATCCTAGGTTTCTCCTGGCCTTGATTAGTACAGCTTTCTTTAGCATAACCCCCTTCTCTTTATTGATAACAAAAGGGTGACATTTAGGGAAATAAATAACCCAGTTCAATATTATGTATTAATATTATTTTCCCCGATTTCATTTGGGACTAGACCCATGATTTCCTCAGCATAGGGAATTCCCAGTGAGTATGATCCTTCCATCAATACAAATTGACTTCTCATCTTCAGCTTGCAATTTTACAGTTCTGTGAGCCAACGAGAGGTTAAGATGCTTGATCAGAGGTGAGAATTGAATGTTTGGCTTTCTGACTCTGAGTCAAGCTCTCTACTCATAAGACCTCTTCTTACTTGGACGATTCTGTTGGTATTTTGAATACCTTTTTATCTTCTGCAAGGAAACGAAAATGTCAATTCCTTGGACAAGGGAGCTATTTGGTTTTCGTGAAACAAATCTGTTTGGTTTACCTTACATCTTATTACCAAAATTAAAAAGATCTCGGTGATATTACTTTTCAGTTTGACATAGAGGTAGCAGTATAAAGTATCATATTTTTATGATGCTTCTTCTCTGTCCATAGTTGCTGCTGGTATATATATTGTACTTAGATAAAAATGAATATTCTCTTTGGCATAAGTGGGCAATGAGTGACAAAAATTTGGAGGGGAAAATGTAGTCTTCAGCTAACTACCTTATGCTTGTGGGACCAAATAAATAAAATATCAAAATAATGCCTGGATTTTCCTTTGAATTCAATCCCCTAAAATGGAAAGATTCTTCAGACTTCCAATGACCCAGTGAATATTTTAGGAGTCTTCCATTATTAATAACCAATAGGGTTGCTAGGTGGAACTCATAATTTAATGCAAAATCCATCCCTTGACTTTGTTGAGATGCCAAGTGGGGCTGAATTTTTGTAAGCCTTCTCCAATTTATGGTTTTATTAGAGTGAAATCATTGATTGGGGCACTGAGATCAGGAGGATTTTCATTGCTCTGACCTATTTCAATAGATCAGGTCTCATTTTTCCTGCTTGAGCTATCTTTTCATACTTTTCACTGACCCTGACCCAGATCCTACTTCCACCTTGGAAGCAGGGACTGAACTAATAATTTCAAGTGTCTCATGGTTTAGTAAAATAGACATTTTGTCCTCAAATTACAGCATTTAAGTCAGAAGGATCCTCATCAATCATGGAGCTCTTAACCTGGAGTCCATGAACTTGCTTTTTTAAAAAGTAATATTTTGATAACTATTTATCAGTAGAACTGGTTCCCTATATATTTTCTCTTATTCATTTAAAAACTTCATTCTGAGAGGGTCCATAAGTATTATCAGATTATCAAATAGATCCATGACTCAAAAAAAATAATTACCCTCTGGTTTTAGTCCAATCAATACTAGAAATGAACTCTCAGAATTAAATACTTAACACAGCTGTTTATCCATCCCTTGCCCAGCCAGGGAAACTAATAATGGTGTGATTTATGGAACACTAGAAAATGACAGGATTCTATCAGTAGAAATAGTAGTTAAAAGGATATATTACCATCAGCAGATGGTCATGCACCCTAATGACCATGGGACCTTTCCAGTTGACATGAAATCAAAAGCTTCCATATGTGTTATTACCTACATTAAAATATGGAGAGCTGGGACTATCTTATTTTTACTATATAAATCTTCAAACATTTAACACTTTGCTTTATCTATAGTAAGGACTTAATAAATGGGTTTTTCATCCATCCACCCATCCATCCATTCATTCAGCATTCCCCTCATTGTTATTCCCCTCATTGCTTTTAAGATTTCTTTTTTTAGAACTTTAGCACATTGTTCTGATTATGGCCTCAGGGGCCAAGTCTGAAGTCTCTTCCACATGATAGACATTAAAATATTTGAAGACAGTCATTATTTTCTCCATGAGTCTTTTCTTTTCTGTGATAAACACTCTCTAGTTTGTACAACCACTTATCAACCATATGTGTGCTCAAAACTATTCACTGTCATGGTTGCCCATGTCTGGGAAAGATACAAGTTCTGCCCTAATCTCTGATGAGCACAGAGACTGGAAGGGAAGAGTATAGCTGTGTTATCATCATCATTATGCTCCTAGAAGCTATATCTTTCCTAATGCAGCCTCATATTCTCTAGACTCAGAATACTTTGTTCTAAGGATGCAGCCTTAATCTCTATTAATGTCTTCTGCTACCTTATCAAGGTATAGAGATACCATTGACTTATCAGATATTATGACAGTGGGTTAGCATTCCTGATAGCTTGAAAGACTGTAGTTCAAGTTGAATAACAAACTGTCCATTGTCTAAGAACCAGTTAAATTTGGACAAGATCAGTCACTGAAGTATTTAAAGACTTGGCCATTTCATAATGATTCCTTTTTCTTCTAATTTAAAAAAAAATTTTTAAATATTTATTTCTACAAACATTTGTTATACATCCCTCCCATTAAAAAACACAATAGTGAAACTGTACAATAAATACTTATAACCCAGCAAGACAAGTTCCCACACTGGCTGTATAGAAATGCCTATCTTATTCTGGACTTTATATTCATCACCTTCATAGTAAGAGCTAGATGTGTTAAAAATAATTTGTGAAGTACATGTGCTAACATTTATATCAAGACTAGTAATATGTTAAAATGGAAAGAGTACTGACTTGAGTGTCAGAGAGACTTGCTCAGATCTTATCCATTCCTCTGACATCAGTGCGATGTTGGTTAAGCTATTCAACCATAATGTACTATTTCCTTTAATAAACGATGGGACTGAATTAGATGAATTCTGAACCCCTTTTAACTTTATGATCCTATATACCTGATAAAATCATGGCCCTTTATAGGGATTTGACTGTAAACATTGGAAGTAGGGCTCTTTCAATAGCCAAATTCCTGTGTTGGGAAAAATAAAATCTTTTTAAAAAAGGGAAATGAATAAACTTTATATTTGATTTAAAAAGAAAAAAGTCCGAGTCCAAGAGGCAGGTGATAACAATGTATGGGACTGAGCTTTGAGTCAGAGAGACCTTGCTTCCAGACTCACCTCTGACATAATCTATTTGATCATGGACAAGTTCTTTAACCTTTGTGTGCCTCAGGAAATTCATGGGGATCAAAATACCAAGTCACAGATGAATTAAAATTTGTCCTGGTAAAGGGAGTTCCCACTGTACGTTGTCCTAGTGAACAGATTTGTCACTATGTAAATGGTACCATGCTAAAATGGCCTTATTAAACTTTGTCTATCTAGAGTCAATGTGAGGGTCTTGAGATTTTGTGGCAGCAAAAGGAAAAGAAGAGAACATACATTATTAATTTTAAAAGTTTGATTTCAGCTATGGTTTAAATTCATGTCGAAAGCTAGGGATCCCCCCCCCACTTATTCCTACATACCCCATCTAAGGTGAGAAATTGAGAACTATTTTTAAAGGTGCTGAGTGTTTCTAGAGCATAGGATGCACTTCTATGAGTTTCATTTCAATAAATTGGCTGTATGGTAAAAAAAAGAGGCAGGTGGTAAATTCCATGACCCCAGTCAGCAAAATCTAGGAAGCTACTGGCCCTCATCTCCTTGTCTCAAATATCCAACTAGAAGTGCACAGTCTGCTAGTAGTTTTCCTTTTTTCCTTTTTTTCTTTTGCCTCTTTAAGTAGTGGAGCATCTTTCTTCCTCGATCTTACAGAAGATATCTCAGACCTGGGATAAAAAATCTTTATTTCTTTTCCTCTAGAAATGACTTTGCAAATCAGACTATCCAAATGGTAGAGGAATATTCTCGGCAGAAAGTAGCATTCTGTTTTTCTGATAAAAACTAGAGCTCTATTTCAGGATATAGCATAATAAGGTAGAAAGAGCACTGGAGTTCTGAAGTCATAAGTCCTAGGTTCAAATTCCACCTTTGATCCTTACTACTTGGAAGACTTTGGGAAATTTATTTAACCTCTCTGGATTCAAAATTCTCATTTAAAAAAAGAGATGATTCTAGATGCCCACTGTCTTTTTTAACTCTAATTTGACTCCTATAAAGTTAAAAATAATTGGTATGATTCTACTCGAAATGTTTATCTTAATCTCTTCTCCCCATTATTTCTCTACATTATTTCATCACACTTTATGCTTTTGAGGAAACATTAGATGGCAGCAAAAAATTCTATCTTTATATGTCTGGAGTTTTTAGTTTTAAATGTCTATTTGCCCCCTTTCTCCTGTCTTTTACTTCTCATTAAAGTCCTTCCTGAGGGAGTAGAATTGACAATTCCTATTTTGACTAGTATTAGGGAGCCTATTGGGGCCCCTGCAGATTGAAATTATTCTGCTCTCTTCTCTTCCCACTCATTCTAAAACAAAGTAATGAAAAGGTGAGAAACACTCAATTTCTATGTAAAGCAATTTTTCTTCTGTATACTGTTTGGCTGCCCCATGTATTGAATGGATTTGAATCATCTGCTTCCTGACTCCACCAAGGGTAGACTCTGTTTGATGATCTGAATCGTGCATTTCATTGAAGAGAACGGAATCTTAATACAAATGTATGGCTTTTGTCACCCCGATGTTATTGATTACAAGAAAGCGAGAGGCTTCTGGTTTCTTCGATATCTACCCAGGAAGGCCCTTCAATTAGCATATTTATCATTTTCCTCCCTGTCTCAGTGTGAAAGTCAAGGCTGTTTCTGAGGAAAAATGCATGCCTCAAAAGTCATACCTTAGAAGTTGAAATCAAACCTTTCTCATGCCACTCATGGGGAGATTTGAGATTTTCAGTTTAGAGTAGACTATTCTACCTGCAGAATCTGAGGTTTACAAATTGGGAATTTCTTCTGAGCCATCTAATATAGTGTGTGTGTGTGTGTGTGTGTGTGTGTGTGTGTGTGTATGTATGTTCTTTGCCCTTCTACAGACACTATTAAATAATAGGTCTAAAAAATCCCCAATTTTGTGCCACCAATATATGGTGGCAGAAGCCATTGAAATCACATTGGATAGGGGCTGCTAGGTGGCATAGTGGATAAAGCACTGGCCCTGGAATCAGGAGTACTTGGGTTCAAATCTGGTCTCAGATACTTAATAATTACCTAGCCGTGTGGCCTTGGGCAAGCCACTTAACTCCGTTTGCCTTGCAAAAAAAAACACCTAAAAAAAAAAGAAATCACATTGGATGAACTCTGATGACTCAATGCCAGAAGACAAGAAAAAGATGGAAATGAATCCACTGTCTTCCTTTAGACCACATGGGATTATGATGCTTCTTTGGGACACTGCCTAGTTTTGAATGATTCTCGGTTCTGCAAGAGTTGTTCCATGTGGTCCTTTATTCATGAAGCAAATGTTCTAGTAGATTATTTTCTCCCTGCATCAATTGAATATTATTTCTTTTTTTTTTACCTTAGTGAACTAACCACATGCTCTCATTTTGTTCCCCAGTGGACTAATCAGTTCATCCAACATTCATTAAGCAACTATTCTCCATTTGTAACACTATATTAAGCCCTGGGACAATAGAGACAAAATGAAAAATGAACAAACAAACATGTCTTCAAGTACATGATTTTACTCTGGAATGAGGGAAGCTGCCTGTGGTCACAGATAGGACTTTCTCTGGGGAAACTGAATTATTCTGAATGGGAATCAACATCCTGAATGTAATTTTACTTGTTTCATGTCCTAAATAACTGAGCTATGGCATAAACCCCTGAAGAGCAACTGGACGTTTAGACATCAGCAGACTGGCCACCTTTGCCTCATCTACTACTGCACTCTGCCCAGAACAGGATGAATTCCCTAGCCTTTTATAGAAAATGAAGCTCACCATCTGTCTCTGGGATAGGTAGTTAAACTCACAGAGCTGATGGGGTAAACTAAAATGTTCCCAGACAACTCCACAAAACAGTTAAGGGGAGACATGGGGAAAAATGGAATCGAGGTCATGGATGGAGGTAGGTGGGTGGATAGTATGCTCTGGGGTTGACGATGCCCATGGCCTAAATAATGGACTGCCCCCCACCCCCATCCTTAATCAGCTTTGAGATTTCTCTCTGACTCCCTGGATAGTTTCTGCTGACAGTGTAGTATCTGTTTATCCTGCTCATTATCTTCCCATGATGGGGATAGCAGGAGCCAAGCTGCTTGAAGTATGAGCCATGATGCAAAGAAGGGGAGTGGGCTGACTTCCAGATTTTGGCCTGGAGCAGGAACAGTGGAAATCTGATTGGGAATATGAGTACCAAAGGCCCTCAAAGAATGTTCTACAACAGAATACAAACCAACAACCTTGACAGAGTGTTCACAGAATTGCTTATGGGGGCGAACAGGGACCATTTGGCCAATTCAAAAATTCTTGACATTATCCCCAGTGTTTTATTCCCTCCATGATCGTTTCTAATTGGATCTTGAATGTCTCGGATGACTTTGGTGGGCTCTGTTGCATGTTTATGGCTTTCTGTGAGGAAAATAAAAAGTTCTTTCCAACATCTGTTCAGAATGTGTTTATCTGTAATTTTAATTCATGCTCACTTGCCTTATCATCTGTGCTGGACTGAAATTAGTTGAGATTATCTGTACTATTTAAGATTTTATACACTTCAATCAAATCCTTCAAAACAGCCTTTGCATTACACAGTTTCTTTTTTAAGTCATCCTCATTATTCTAGGTGGATTGCAATTTAAATAGCGTCAGAGAAGGAATTTAAAGATATGTAAGACGAAAAAGCCAAATGTATGCAGCAGCAGTCAAACATCATGTGTATCATGACCTCTAATTGGAAACTGGATTATTTGCAAAATGGGTTACCTCTTCTGCAATTTACCCAGGAGTTGAGAAAAATTGCCATGCCAGGTCAAAGATGGAAGTGATCTGGGGAGTCGGGACTCTTGAATGAGTCATTGGATAGAAATAAGCAAATTAATTTGAACGCAGGACGTCAAACACAGAGACAAGAATTGAAATATTAATTCCAAGAAGACCTTAAAATTGAGACACAGCCTATATTAGAGAGTAATTTTATGTTCATCTTATTTTTGCAAGAATTAATAGCATGCTTCTAAGGGAGTGGATCACCCATTATATAGTTACTCATCAGCCAACTATCACCTAACCCTTTTCCCTCGTTTCCTTTATGGCTCAGGCTTATCTGGATGGGCAAGGTGGACAGCATTTAGCTGGTCAGCCAGGTTCTATGTGTGGCCAGTAAAGCCATAAATACTTGTTATACAAAAAAATGGAAGCACCCTAATATGTCCTTAACATCAAGGAAATGACACCCTGCATGCCTTATGTCCTTGGAAAAGTACAATTAAGGAAAGTAATTTTGAGATTAAATCCAGTATACAAATTATTATTGTTTCTCCAAAACTGAGAGAGAAAGCATTTGTTACAATTTTCAGAATATAATTACTTTTTCATCCCCTATATGGTCCTTGAATGAAGGGTTCATAACCTGGATTTATATACCCTTAAATCTGTTGAGAGATTTTAAGGGGTCTGTGAATTTTTTCAAATTTTCTTAACTCCATTTCAACATAATTTGTTTCCTTTACAATTTCGTGTATTTTAATTTAAGTACATACAAGGATCCTTTTCAGAAGTGATCAACCATACTGCCAGAGGGTTCCATCACCCAAACCTGATAAAGAATTCCTTTTGACCTCACAATTATGAGGCACAAATAGGAAGCTGGAATAAAGCCAGTTCTTATTACTAGCCTCCCTACTATATTGATCAATTTAAGAGATGTCTGGGAAACCATCCATCAACATTTGAACTCATGTAACTCAATGAATGTCCCCTAAGGAATTCAACTTTCCTAGTATTCAACAAATAATGGAAAAATGTTATCCAGAAGATATAAAATTTGAGATTTAGAACACATTTGATGATGGTGATACTCAGTTGAAGATTAAAGTTTGTTAAATTTGAAATCAGAGGACATAAGTTCAAAATCATAAATCTGCCATTTACAGGTACCTACAAGAATTTGGGAAAGTCACTTAAATCTCTGGCTTTCAGTTAGCTCTCATACATTAAATATAGGGTTAGTCTCGATATCTTCTTGGTCTTCTTTTAGTTCTAAGTCTTGATTTCTGAGGTCCTAAGAATGAAGGGCAAACTAGAATTGAAAGAAAAAACCTATGTCAGAAAAAGTAACTGAGGTGAAAAATGGATATATTAGATCTTACGTTCAAATCAATTATTTATCAAGGGTCTACTTTTACCAGGCATTTTGCTAGGCATGGTTGTCATACAAACAAACTAAAATAGAAATTGTTCCTTAGATTTAGAGCAGGAATCTTTAATACACTGAACTTCAGAGGGAGTAAACAAGGAAAGCAAAATCCCAAGAGGGATCCTGAAAATGTATTGTGGATTTATAACATGACAGCAACTACATAGCAAAAGAGATCCTTTTAAGATATTATGGGGGCCTCACAAAGGTCAGAGCAGAATGGTATTGGGAACATATACTTTGGAAATAGAAGAAATCATTTGGAAATAGTAAAAAAAAAAAAGCCCCCCCCCCCCCAATACAAATAGATGTATTTTGTGAGAGGAAAGAAAACATAAAATAGAGTTGAAACATATTTGAGCCCACTAAAAGAGAGCATTTTCTTTGCTTCAATGTAGAATGCTCAAGAGGTTTAGGACTCCCAGAGGGAAAGCCAGAGGTTTCAAGAAACTAAAGTAGACTTCAGAACTTCCCTCCCAAAGAAGTTTCTATCTATTCAAGCATTTTTCTATGTTGTGAAGTGATTTAAGCTCAGACTTAGCTAAATCTCCAAGAGTTGGCCTCAATCTACATTTATGATCTTAATAGGTCATCTTCAATTTTATTGCTATAGAGTTTAAGACCCCAGTTATTAACATTTCATGATGAAGTAGACGACGATGATGATGATTACTGTCACTTGGCAAATATTTATTGAAATGATGAAGGGCTGGATGTTTCTGCATTGGTGGATATAGTGCATCTTATTCAAAGACATTATAAAGTGTTAGCATCTATAAAAAAGAAACTTTCCTTGCTCTGGAAAGAGAATTTAACCATCTCCTTTGGATTTTTATTTATTTTGTCAAATGTTTGCTGGAGAAGAATGAAGAAGAAAGCCTGCAGTATTTGAGAGTTTGTATTAGATTATGAAAGGTATGCTGCAGAAAGAAGAACTCTTTGAAGTTTCTTTGTAAAATCTGGAAAAAATAGAAAATGATGCAAATATTTATGGCACCTAGTT